>NC_060267.1:4734128-4918896 GCF_021613505.1 Equus quagga | reverse complement strand
GTTCCTCCAGCACCTCAGTAATTTGTCCTCTTGCTTCCTGCCAGCGCCAAGGCCAAGACGGACATCCCGCTGCAGCTTGGCCTGTGGTTTTCATTCTTTACACATCCACCCAGAGAATTTCACAGGCTCATTTCACTGCCAAACTCTCTCTGTGACACAGCGCGTCCTTGTGACGTGTGGCCGTACCCCTCCACCGGCCGCCCCTTTTCCTGCTTCCCCACAGGATCATCCTGCAGAGGGAGGGAGAGCAGCACAGTTTGCCGTCTCTCCGTCTCGGCGGTCCCTGCTGGCAGTCCACAAACGGAGGGTGTCTGCTTTCTTGCTTGACTTCCAGGGCATTTCCAACTGCCTTTCACACTTTGAATTGCACTGTCCTTTTGTCGCCCTATTCTTGATGCTGTCATCTGTGCTCTGACTGCATCTCACTCTGGGATCAGGTTGTCCAAGCCTTATTTTTTTCTATTTTGACTTGAGACAGCTTGTTGTTTATTGTTCAAGTCAGTGTGCATCTTGAGTACTGTGGCTTTAACATTCAAATGGAGTTAAGCATAGCTGGGACACTTTTCCGGTGGCCCTCACAGGCCATCAGATGGGGAAGACATTAAGATGGGGATATGCTGCGGGAGAAGTGCTGGGGAGCCCCAGGACAGAGATGACCTTGTCAGTGGTTATGAATGAGTCAAGTCTCTGCTTCAGAGCTGGGAAAGACACGTTGTCGAAGGCCCGAGAGGAAGGGAGGATCCTCAAGGCACCCTGGATTCTACCCAGATGCAAGAGCAGTTCTCCGGGCATTCCCTGGGATCTGAGCTCGGCTGGAGAGCTTTCCAAGAGACATTATCTCAGTACATTCCGTTTTAATAAAGAACATTTAAGGAGAGGCATCTGGGGAGCATGTGCAGCCTACAAAGCTGCTATAGGTAAAAAGAATTCTTTCTGCTCGTGGTAAATCCGCAATCGCTTGGCCAGCGTGGATTTATTGCCACTAAATCTTCTGTGCGCACGGTGAGAGGCTCAGGCTGAGGAGTAACAATCCCAGCTCTGTGCTGGTTCACATGAGCAGAACTGGCGGGCCGTGGCAGGCACGTCCCGCAGAGGATTGCTTGTCCATGCTCTGATTGCCCACTGTGTGTGGTGGTGCCACGAGTCTTACCCACGTTTGTCCGGTGACACGCTTCCGCCGGGCGTGGGAAATGCCAGCACTGTTTCAGCGACACTCACATTTCTCATTGCGCTCTCTTTGTCAGATGAGGACATGCTTATCCTAACAGGTCTCCTGTGAACTTTGGACCAAACTTTTGTGAGAACTCTGTCACTGAACCTGTTACCTACCTGCCCTTCTTTCTTTTTGGACAAGGTGTTTTGCTATTCCTTTCCCCATTTGCCACTTATCAAAAGCAAGGTGATAACCATCTTCTCTGTTTGACGAGGCGCATCATATTTCAATCTAGCTGTGGAGAAAATCCCTTTCTTCCTGGAAAGCAGGCAACCTGAATTGCAAGGTCAGAGATTCAAAGTTTTCTTTTTGCAAAATTTATTTTTAAACCAAGCAGATGTATATCCTAAGTCTCTTACTTAATCTGAGCTTTTTGTTTTTCTTATTATAAATTAAGAGGTTGGACCCCGTGGCCTCTTTGCAAGATCCTTTCTGCATTCTAAATGCCAAGGATGCTTCTGTGAGGAGGATCTGTGAGGGTACCGCCTGGCTGGAGTGGAGCCCTTTTTGTTTGGATGCAGACCATGTGCTTCCACCAGAGGTAAGACTTTCGTGCGTGAATTCTCCCTTCTTTCTGATGCTTCAGCCAATTGACAACCACCTACTACCAGGAAGGTGAACTTCTTAATCCATGCAATACATGTCTAGGGTTTTGTTTTCTAAATGAACTCCAACATCATAATGAATAACTTTATTGAGCATGTACTATGTACTAGGTATTCTTCTATGCCTTTAGATGTCAAACCACTTGCAATTTATTCTGCATCCTAAATTCTATTCTTTATCCCCACTTTACAGAGAAGCAAACCAAACAAAGCTGATCAGCAACTTGCCCAAGGCCCCATATAACAACATGGTAGATCTGGGTTCCAGTGCAGGCTGCCTGACGCCTGAGTCTCTGCTCTTGCCTTCCTCAGGCTAAATCTGCATCCATGCAAGTTTTTTTTTTTTTTTTTACAGCCTCGCTTATTTTAGGGTCTGTTTTCAAGTATGATAAAATCTGCCAAATGTTAGAGGCTAGGACTTACATACATGTCTTGGAGATATGATTTGACTCAAGTGACACACAAATCTATGTAACACCAAACTATATACAAGAGCCTAGAATGAATGAGCTTGACACTGAGTTTCCTGGAAAGAAAATGGAGAGAGATTGCCACCACGGGTGGATATTGGTTTGGAGACTGGACTCAGGTTTTAGTCTCCGTGGGGGGCCCTGCTCTTTTCTCTGAGCCCCACGCCATAGCCTCCTGCTTCAGGCCTTACAAAGACTCTGAGCATTGCTGTCTTTCTGAATGAGAAATGGTGCCTGGTTACTCAGAGGGAAGCCAACTGGGGGATGTCCTGTGGCAATGACAGGATATGGCTCCAGCTGGAGTCTCTCTTCCTGCTTCTGTACGCAGCTCATCCTAGTTTCGCCAAAGACAAAAGCCACCCTCACAGAGGATTTTTCTCAAGCCCGGGGCCACCCTATTTTAAGAAATGCCCACAGCACCTCGAGCTTTGCCTGGTGTCTGATAAGCACTCAATAAATATTTGTTACCTCGTGGCAAAAGAGATCAATTCAGTAGTGATTTTTCACTTCTCCAAAAGATTCACTGCAGGGTCCTTTAAATGGCCAGCTCCCCCGGTGCATTTAAAATGCGACGATTTATAGGAATTCGATGTACAAGGTTCTGCAGGGCCACATCAATCGTGTAAACTGAGATGCATGTGCTGCCGGGTTCCCACTGACCGAGCGTGTTGGCAGCTGTCCTCCACCAGCTTGGAATGCACACAAACCCCGGGCTGCTCTCCCTCGCTTTTATCACAAAGGAGCTCATTTTGTGAATGAACAGCCACTGCCAACAGCATGATGGCATTCCCAGTGACCTTTGCCTGGGGATTGGATTCCCGCCCAGCAGGGAGACAAGGCCTTAGGAAAAGGTTAGTTCATTGATTGCCACGGCCTGCTGGGCCGAGGTCTGGGGAGGAAAGGCTCAGAGGACTTTTCCTTTTTCATCACTCGCCCCAGAGAAGCCACCCTGCCCGCCCGCGTAGCTTTCTCTGCCCTCCGTGTGGGTTGCTGTGCGGCAGGCAAGTTTTACCGCTTCTGCCGCTCCCGCTGCTGTGGTTTCTTCTTTTTTTTGAGCTATGAGTAATAATCGTTCTAGTTGTGCCTTGCTGTTTCCCAGCAGCAATTCTGGATCTTCGTGAGCTTCCGCCCCTTCCTCCCCCCACCCCTTTCCTGCTCCTCCTCCTCCTCACCACGGCTTTTTCAGTTTGATGTTTTTAGGTATCAAAGGAAGGTCTCCAGGAACCCTGCAACTAAAGACTTTAATGAGGACCATGCCCAAGAAATCCTGGCTGCCAAAGACATGACGATGATTTATGTCGCTCACTCACTCCCTAACAGCAAGAGGACTATTTGTAAAAATTAAAAAGCTGCTCATATGGAATTAAACAAGAGCATAGCTGCTTCCTTCCAGACCCCGGAGCTTAACAAAGAGAATCCACACTCCATAGCCAGCAGCACATGGCCCAGGGCCCATATCAGTCTTCCTGTCACATAAAGCTAAATCCTGTTAGCACAGGCCTAGAGCGTACTTTCTCTATCGGGGGACCTCGAAAGGCACAGCCCCAGGGAAGCACGAGTGAGCCCGCAACACAAAAGGGTGTGCGCCTCACCTCGGGCCGAGGCTGAGCCGTGGAAGGGCTCCGGGCGTCAGGAGCTGGACAGAGCTATGGGCTGCCACAGTGGGGCACACTGGGATCGGCAGCAAGGCATTTGGGGTCCCCTCTTTGTTCCTGGCATCGGAGAGTTGAGTGACTCATGGATGCTCAGAATTGGGTTCTGGCCAGCTCAGTGGAGAGAGCGCTAGAGGGAGAGTATAGACTGTAATGTCTCCATGTCCTCATCTGCTAACTGAGGTGACCTCATAGTATAGTTGTGAGCGGTCAGGAGATGGAGCTGAGAAAACATGTAACAATGCCGGACAGGCGAACTGCCATTCTTCTTCTTCTTCACGTGGCTGCCATGAAATGGTGCCACTCAGACCTGGAGGGTAATTGCCTGGTGGACTGTTCTGGGTTCTTTCATGTGATGGTGAGTTGGGTGCAGCCATAAGAGCGGACACAGGAGAGGCAAAGCAAGGTGGGGCAGACGTCACAGTTTAGGACCGGCTAGTTTGAGATTGCAGCGTGCTCGAGGATGTGGCGTGGTCTCTAGGCGCTGGTCCCGGTCCTGGGATGATGAGGGCAGAGGAATACTGTCCCCTGGGGTGCTGGGGCCAGAGGAGGGGGCTGTGGCTCTGCACTGATTAGTTTGCCAATGGAAGGTGGCTGAGCCCTTTGCCTTCTCTTAGAATTGGCTAGCCCCTGGAGGGGCAGTGTCTCCCAAGCCAGAAGAGGTTTTTTAAGATGTCAAGACATCATAATATACAGAAAATAAAAAATGTGTACCACACCTGGCCCCAGCTGCTGTGCTCTATGTTTGCACCATGTGGCCCCAAGGCCACGCTTCCCGCGGGCTCACAGCCATTGCTGGAGCACGGCAGGGACGCCACGCAGGCTCCTTCTGGAGCAGCCTGGGGCTCCTCTGACAGCAGCTCCAGCTCCTGGAGCCCCAGGAGTGCAGCCTGGCTCCATCCTTCCGGGACCGGTGCTGCTGCCTGAGACCCTCCTTCCTCCTCTCCCTCACGGGGGTCAGACCCACGGTGGGTCTGAAGGCTCTTCCTGCCTTTTCTGCCCCGCCCCTCCACCATCTGTTCTCTCCCACGGGCTCTTCTCCCAATAACAACCATAATCCGCGTGTATCTAAATCCCTGTTTCAGTGCCTGCTTCTTGGGGACCTGAACTAACACACGTCCTAACCGGGCTCTCTGTCGTGACTGCACTGTCCCAGCATGAGCAACTTCTCCAACGCATGGGCAGTGCTTCACTCCATTACTTAGTCTCTCAACCTTGCCTAGAGGCATTGAATTAATATGCCATGAGTGCTCGATGCCAGAGCCCCCCACATGGTTCTTCTCTGCTGTGGACAGGATGTTTGCATTCTCCCCCACCCCCAATTCCCATGTGGAAACCTAACCCCCAATGCGATGATATTTGAAGGTGGGGTCTTTGGAAGGTGGTTATTTTGAGGGTGGGGCCCTCACGCCTGGGGTCTGTACTCTTATGCAAGAGACCCCAGAGAGCTCCCTTGCTTCCAGGTGAGGACACAGGAGAAGACAGCTGTCTATGAACGGCGAACCAGGTCCTCACCAGACACTGAATCTGCTGACAACTTGATCTTGGACTTCTCAGCCTCCAGAACAGTGAGAAACAAGTCTCCGTTGTTTATAAGCCCCTGGTCTATGGAGGTTTTGCTATAGCAGCCCAAATGGACTAAGATGCTCTCATAGCTGGGCTGCTGAGTCGGTGCGTGCTGATAGGCTGCACACGAGTCATCAGTCATGTGGTTAATAGTCACGTGAAGTGATGTGAGACCCCAGATGGGGACGTGCTCCACTCCGCTGGGTGCAGGGAGTGGGGCGGGATGGATCGGGAAGGTTTCATTAAAGAGGGATGTTTAACTCAGGCAAAAGGCACACACCCCCCTCCACCCCCTATCTGCAGTGTGACACAAGGAATAAATAAAAAGGAGGAAGAAGAGCCTGTAAGAGATGAACATCATGTCCTGTGACAGGCTTGCCCCTATTTCACCGCCTCTTGCAACGGCTGTAATGTAGCACTAATACTCCATGGATTTGAGACATATTCCACATTGCCAAGTGGAAAGAAGCACAAATGTCACGAGCTTGTCACGTTGGAAGGCCACTGGCAGATGGGCAAGTCAGTCTGAGAGGGCGCCAAGGGGCAGCAGCACAGCACACAAGCTGCATACCATGACGGCGGTGCCACGCTCACTCAGGGCTCAGCCTGACCCCAGCACCGACCTCCGTTGTCGAATGGGGATCTGTTATGGGCTGGATTGTGTTCCCCCAGTTCAAATATTGAAGTCCTAACCCCTAGTCCCTCAGATTGACTATGTTTGGAGCTGGGGTCTTCACAGAGGTAACCTCGTTAAGGTGAGGTCATTAGGGTGGGCCCTTATCCAGTGTGACTGGTGTCCTTATGAGGAGAGGAGATTCGGATAAAGAGACACAGATAGAGGGAAGACGATGAGAAGATTACCATCTACTAACCAAGGAGAGAGGCCTGGGACAGGTGGTTCCTTCACGGCCCTCCGAAGGAACCAACCCTGCCAGCCCCTCGGTCTTGGACTTAGAGCCCCCACCGCTGTGAGATGACAAGCCTCTGTTGTTGAGGCTCCCTGTCTGTGGTCTGTTGTACGGCCACTCGAGCAGACTAACATAACACTCCTTCTTTGCCCCTTCCTTGGGGATAGGATCCGGCCCCTTCTGTCCCCAACCTTAACACAGAGGGGAGGGCAGGGAAAGATGGCGTTTGTCTTTCCCAGAGAACCGGAGAGGAAACTTTGACCATGGGAGAGAGAACGGGGGAAGCGAGGCCTGAGGGGAAGCGGAAAGCCGGGCCTGGCTAGGGCAGAAGAGGAAGAACCGACCGGGGAACACCCGTCCCAGAGCCTCCGGGGCAGAAAGGGGCAGATCCGCGTTGGCCCCTCTGCTTCGCATGCGCAGACGCTCCGGAGAGCAGGACAAGCTATTTCGCGGGAGTTGAAAGAGAGAGAGGCCATCTGATAAGGATCAAGTTGGCTCCGGCGCAGTGTGTCCAAAAGGAAGAAAAATGAGGCGAGAAGAAGGATGCACTTTGGGACTAGACCCTAAACAGCACTTCATGTGCAGCCTGCGTTTGCCCCCTGAGGAGCCTGACGGGGGAAGTCGTGAGAAAGCCTGAGCGATACCTCAGACGCACGTCTCGACATTGCCCGAGAGGAAGGCTTTGTTGGCTCCCGGTCAGAACCAAGAAACATGAGCAATTTTAACTTGCAGGGTGTGAGGTGACGATCCAGTCACTTTCCTGGGGGAAAATCAAGTCAGACCGTGACAGATACTCCATTATAGCGAGTCGGGTCTGTGGGAGCTGCCCGGTGCCCGAGGCAGGGGCCGCAATATCTTACTGCCCAAACCATCTCCCTAAAGAGAAACAGCTCATGGAATTGCCTCATTCGCCCTGGTGTTTTTTGACATCCTGAGGCTTAGTTTCGTGCTAAAGCATTTTCTTTTTCATTTTTATATAAACAATAGAAATCTATGCGGTTACTAAGGGTAAGTCTCCCCAGCCAAACATACACACTTAGTGCCTGTGCCTCTTCTTAACGTCCCTGAGGTGGGACCAAGTTGCCCAGTGTACCTCATGTGACTTTAGGCCTCTCTTTCAACTTGTGGAGTAACCCTCCCCACCCCCCATATGCCTATTGCTTTTAGGAGTAGCATCAATAGCAAACAATGAAAGACAAGAGAATTAGGGTCTAAATTATACAGGAAGACTGGGCTGACCCGTTGGCATAGTGGTTAAGGTCCCGTGCTCCACTTCAGCGGCCTGGGGTTTGTGGATTTGGATCCTGGAGTGGACCTATGCACTGCTCATCAAGCCACGCTGTGGCGGCATCCCACATACAAAATAGAGGAGGACTGCCACAGATGTGAGCTCAGTGACAATCTTCCTCAAGCAAAAAGAGGAAGATTGGCAACAGATGTTAGCTCAGGGCCAATCTTCCTCACCAAAAAAAAAAAAATCATAGAGCAAATTTTTCGCCCCCCCCCCCCCCCAAGCTGAGAGAAGCAGCTCAGAGAGAAGCCACACTCACTGTGAGAAGGGAACAGCCTCAAAGGAGGGCAAAGGGGGCAGCCTGGGTTCTACAGGAGGGGAGAGGAGCTGCCCAGCCTCGGGAGGGCCAACAGGAGAACCCACAGCTGAGGGAAGGGGTCTCTGGCTGACAGCTGCAACTGCAGAAGGAATAGTCACCCCTCGGATGAATTCATTTATTTATCAAGCACCTACGAGGCACTCGAGAAGGAGGCTCAGGGAATGCAGAGCCAAGGGGCTCAGTGTATGTGTTCACTGGGATCTGCGGGTTTGAGTGACTACTCCTGCACACCAGCACTAGCCTGGGGAAGCCCTATTCTTTTTATTCTCTCCCTTCTCCTAACCATGTCTTTTCCTCTTCCCTTTGGGGATACTTTAGGTAGCAAAAGCCCTAGTTTGTATTTCCAGTTTTCTTTCTAGAGCAACAGAAATGGGCATTTCCATTTGGGTATCTTGCTGGCATTTTAGTTTATCTTCTTCCCCCATCTCTTCTCTGGTCCCCTCCACTAAACGACAAAACCCCAAAGCAGCTCATTATGCAGCACTGTTCTTCTTAACTTGTGGGGTCAAAACTTCAATCTCCTTTGACTCCTCCCTCTTCTTCCTGGTCCAGTCAACTACCATGTTATTTTCAACTACCTAGACAGGGTGTGGAAGACGCTCTCTCCTTCCCGTTCCCTCTGTCAGTTCACTGTCCCTTCCATCATCAGCTCTCAATTGCATTAGTGCAGCCATCTCCCAACTAATCTTCTTGCCTTCCTTCAAACTGTACCTCTGTCTTTTAAACTTTCCTCCAATGTCCCCATTGGTGGAACACCCTTTGAAAGAGGAGCCCAAATGCCACCATTTCCTCCACAAATCCTCTATAATATGCCCAGGGAGATATGAGCTCTCCCTCTTCTGAAATCATACAGGCAAGACTTGTCTCAACTTGTGTACATGAAGATGCATCCCAAGTTTCTATCACGTCGTCTGTGCTCCGTATGGACCTGTCCAACGAGTTACATGACTTCTCCACTTGGAAACCTACAGGCGCCTCAAATTAACATGTCCAAAAGAGAATTCTTGATTTTCCCCCTGAAAACCTGTTAATCCACCAGTCTTCCCCATTTTGTAAATGGCAGCATGATTCTCTATGTCAAACTCAAAACTATGGATTTATCATTGATTCTTTTTCCTCATTCCCGTTCAATTTATCAAGTGTTTCTACTTCTGATGTTTCTACTTCTAAAATATTCTGATTTCACCAACTTCCCATCACCCCTGTTACTATTCCAGTGTAAACTAAGATTTTCCAGGATTATTACAGTTGGCTCTTAAAGGATTCCTTGATGAAGTGGTATATAGAAAATGTAAGACAGAGCACATCATTTACCCATTGAACACCTTCCAATGGCTTCTCATTACACTTGGAACAGAATTCAAACTCTTTACTTGGTCCTACAGGGCCCCATGTTCTAGCCCCTGCTGCATCTCTAACCTCATCTGCTTCTGCTTTCCTCCTTGCTTCCCTTTCTCCTTCTGTCCATTCCTTGACGATGTCACACACATTCCTGCCTCAGGGTCTTGGCTCTTCTTCCTTCTGTCTGGGACACTCTTTCCCAGGTCTTTGCTTGACTATCCCCTTCTCTTCATTCACATCTCAATTCACATGTCACCTTGTCAGACAGGCCTTCCCTGACTATCTGCTAGAGACAGGGCCCTTGCTCACCTTGCCTCATCTCACCTTGTTTTATTTTTTTTTCCACAACAGTCAACTCTGCATGAAATTCCCAATTTATTTATTTTTTTGTTTTTTGTTTCCTCCTATCCTGAACATGAGCTCCATAAAAGCAACAATCTTCTTTGATTAGCTAACAAACTTTCACCATAATGGCTCTTGAAAAATTATACCATCTGTTGCATCCAGCCTCCAAAATAGCCCATGATGATTCATTCCTTCCACTGTTCACATCTTGCATTGTCTGTTCCCACACCAAATAAGGATAACCTACGTAACCAATAGGATATTTCAAGAATAACGAAGCATAAACTTCTGAAACTAGGTCATAAAAGACATTGTGATTTTTGCCTTGTTCTCATGGATAACTTATTCTGGGGAAAGCCAGCTGCCATATTGTAAGGACACTCAAGCACCCTATGAAGAAGTCCATGTGGCAAGGAATTGACGCCTCCTGCCAATAGCCCATGTCAACTTGGCAGCCATGTGAGTGCAGCATCTTGGAAGGGCATCTTCGAGCCTCGGCCAAACCTTCAGATGCCTGCAGGCCCAGCCAATGTCTTGAGTGCCACTTCTTGAGAGACCCCAAGGTAGAACTGTCCAGCTAAAATGCTTCTGAATTCCTGAAAAGCCACTCCATTTTGAGCTAATTTATTATGCAGCACTAGATAATACACTACAACTGCTGGATTGTTGATGTTTTTATAATGCCTCACAGCTCTTCCCCCAAGAATACAAAAAATAGACCGTAAGAAGTGATTTTCAACATTACAATTTTGGGCAAAAAAAAACCTCACCAACATATCCAACCCAACAGTACCTAGTTCAGGAATATCACACGGATGCATTTGCATTGTGTGCTGTGTCTGCATGGTCCTAGACAGTTTACTGTCCATACTTAAGTCAAGCAAGAGGGATGTCGTGCCACCTGCAGCCCTCCATCTGTTGTGATCAGGCCTTATTCCCACGTGCTTTGAAGTCTTTTCTGTTTAAATATTTTAAACTTGTGCCCCCCAAAATGTTTTTCTGTGCTAAAACTTTATTTATAAGTTTAAGTGTAAGAAAATCATGAGCCCCCAAAACTTGGAAAAGTTGATGATTAAAATGATGCAGAAAGAATGCACCATTGAAAAAAATGATTCCATCACACCAACTACAAGATAATCCTTACCTTACATTGCATTTATTTCCTTACAAAGTTTGTTACTCATAAATACTTCTTTTTATTTTTCAATTGCATATTTTTATATGTGTGAAAATTGTTATCTTAGATAAAAGTGGTACACATCACAATTTTTCCCTTTCATATTAATGGAAATATTTTTATATTTAAGTTTTTCATTTCCTGGCAGGATGTTCAGGAACAAATTAAAGTTCTTAAGTTAGGGAAGAGATGGATATGCATGGTTATGCACGGACAAGCAAAGGTCCTACTGCTCCTTAGACCCTGAGCTGCGCTTGGACTCCAAATCTCATAACCCAGTATGCCTTCTCTATATCATATTCCATCCTGCCTACGATTATGATTATTTGCATACAAATCTTATCTTCTCATTCTCGAGTACAATCTGCTTAAGGTCAGGCCTTTTTTATTCTGATTATAAATAAACAGACCTTATTGTTCTCAGTGCATTTCATTGCCAAATTGATTGTAGAACCACCCATCACGTTTATTTATCCAGCAAATACTGACTGAGTGCTCTTCCAGCTGTCAGGCACTGTGCTAGATATGGGGTATCCAAAGATGAATGCAATATGGCCCTTGGTATCAAGCTGCTCAAAATTTAATAAGAGAAAAAGAGGGAAAACGAAGAGTTAAATACAAGGGCAAGATAGAGCCCAATGCTTCATTGGAAGAGGGAAGGGAACATGGTGGCAGGAATGATTTGGCTCTACCACGTGGAAAGAAGGATTAAAGGAAGCTTCCAGTGGAAGGGATGCTTGAGGCAGATCCTGAAGAACAAGTGTTAGCAATTAATGACCATTGGTTAATGTTGCCTCCAAGACACTGTTGGCTTGGGCTCTGGAATTGTTCTTGAGGTAGGATTATCTTTTTCCCTGGCGGAATGCACAAATGAACGACAGAAAAGCATGAATGAAGACTTGAGCACTGCCCCCAACGCTGGAAGAATTCATTCCTCATGCATCTTAGATTAATTCAAAGAAAATGAATAGAGAGGGTTATCAGTAGTGGCTCCTTGAGTTTTCTCCTTTTCATTTTAAACTTTGGTACAGCAACAGTCTCTTAAAGCCTCTCCACAGTATAGGAGACTGTCAGTTGGTTGTTTTGACTGAAATGGAAGGGCTGGAAGCATTTTCAGAGGTATCCAAGTGCATAAGGTGCAACTATTAGGTAATGAGTTGGAATTTTAACAGTCCTGAACGCATGCATCTTAATGAGCGTGGTCCCCCAGGGAGGAGGTCGACCGCTTGTTCCAGTCATTTCGCCATTACTGAAAACATTCTGAGAATGCGTGTCTCTCTGGAAATTGTCTTCGAACCTACAGCATATTCTTTTGAATTGCCTTGATGATGGGTAAATCTGAGTCCTTTGAGTCTGAATTTTTACTTATTTGTAAAGGTAATTTTCCAGGCCATACCAGCCTGAGGGAATAGTTTAATGATAAGACAATGACATAAGCCCATTATTCCACAGCCTAGCCCCACCAGCTGGTTTGCTAGAATTCTGAACCACCTCATCCTGCCTCCAGGTGTATGTGTGGGGTGTAGGGAGCAACACTGGGGTGGAGAGAGGGGAGAGTAGAGATGAGGAGTTTTTAAAAATAAGCTTATTTTTATTTATATATTTTCTCCATAACTCTTCAATTGTCTGGCAATCAATTACAGTCCATTCAGTGGGAGCCCAGTTGTTCCCACCTAATCTGGAAGATACTCTCTGAAGACACTCCATGTGGTAGTTTGTCTTTGAAGATGGCTGCCATCAATTCCTTCTCTCCTATGCTCTTCCTACTCCCCCATTGAGAAGTGAAGACTATCCTCCATCTGCTAAAATCTGGTCTAGCTTGTGATTGCTTTTTTTTTTTTTTTTTTTGGTGAGGAAGATTGGCCCAGAGCTAACATCTATTGCCAATTCTCCGTTTTTTGCTTGAGGAAGATTGTTGCTGAGCTAACATCCATGCCAATCTTTCTCTATTTTGTATGTGAGATGCCTCCACAGCATGGCTTGATAAGCAGTGTTTATGTCCGCACCTGGGATCTGAACCAGGGATCTGAACCCTTGAACCCCGGGCCACCGAAGCGGAGCACATGACCTTAACCACTATGCTGCAGAGCCAGCCCCTAGACTTGTATTGCTTTTACCAACAGGATATAGCAAAAGTGACATTGTACCAATTCTGTGCCTAGGCTTTAAGAGGACTGGCAGCTTCTATTTCCTGCATCTTGAATTACCGGCTCCAAGGAACCCAGCCAGTAGACTATGAAAAGCATAAGCCATGTGGAGAGGCCACAGGTAGGTGCTCCGGGCGACATTTTCCACCTGAGCTTCCAGCCAACAGCCTGCATCCATTGTGGCCATGCGAGTGAGCCATCGTGGATGTCCAGTTCATTGAGCCTTCAAACAACTCCAGCATGAGATACTCCAAGTGAGAACCACCCCCTTGAGCCTCGTAGGCCCACAAAACCATGAGAAATAATGTATTGTTGTTCTAAGCCAGCATATTTTGGGTAGTTTGTTACATAGCAACAGAGAAGCAGACTATCCCAGGCCCTGTTACAGCAGCCCTGTGCCAGCATCGTGACGCCCTGCTGCCGCCATCGATGCTCCTCCACACAGCCCAGCCACATTCAGTCCCTTCCGTAAGCAGCTCTGCCAGGCACGAGGCTGAGTCCCCGAAACAGCCGTCCGTCGAGATGGTAACTGAGACTACCAGCTGGAAACGACCGCTCTCCTGTTCTTTCTTCACTCTCGCTCCACAGCTCAATGAGAGGAAGTCAAAGCACTTGTTCTCAGCACTGGGTGAGACTATATTGCGACAGAATCCTGGCCATTGGGGTGGTCATTCCCCACATTCTGTGCTCTGAAAGGACAGAGAGGTCACGTCCTCCCCTCTTCATCTGTCTCTACCACTGTCTTCTCTCCTTACCTTCCAGCCAGCCACTGATCCCAGGATTTGTCCACAAAATTCAAATCAGTTTTTAAAACTAGCACAGTACTGCACACACCTGAAAAGCTTAAAAACCCCCTCTGTTCGCTGTTTCCTTCAGTCATTCACCAACCTCTCATTTAGATGCCTGTTTTTTGCCTGGTACTCTACTAGATGTTAGGGAGACAGTTGGCTCAATTCTTCAAAACTTAAAAAAAAAATAGATAGCTGTGCTGGAATGGGGAACAGAGAAGAGGGAGAAAGCTTTTGCAAGAGACACAAACATCAAAAAGTCCAAAGGAGGGGCTGGCCTAGTGAGGTAGTGGTTAAGTTCACACACTCTGCTTCGGCGGCCCTGGGTTCGCCAGTTCAGATCCCAGGCATGGACCTGTGCACTGCTTATCAAGCCATGCTGCGGTGGGTGTCCCACATGTCAAGTAGAGGAAGATGAGCACAAATGTTAGCTCCGGGCTAATCTTTCTCAAAAGAAAACAAAAACCAAAAAAATGCCCAAAGAAGCTAAGTCTCAAAAGGGAGATGAGTAACAAAAATGAGGAATTCTGTTTTTGGTAAAAAAAAAAAAAAGAAGAGATGTCATTTATACAGTAATGAGACTGGCTTTCTTTTGAGGCTCATATATCAGTCCTGAAGGCAGTTTCAAAGGACTATGCATGTCCAATACATTTTGAGCGATAACAACATAATGGGAATGGTGTGGCTTCTGAGGGTGACTTGGAAGGGGCCGTCCTCACTGGCATATGAACAGGGCTTCACTGGCTGTCAAAAAAATCAATCACACCAGTATCTACTTCAAAGATGTGAGAAATGGGAGATGTATGAAGGTGTTATGGCGTTCTGCTCGGCCCACCTGCGGGATCAGAAGTGTCTCCCGTGTCCTCCATCTTTAAGACTCCAAGGAGGTGAGCTCTTCGGAGACAAAGAGATCCCGCTTGGCTCCACCACACCTGAGTTGGAGCAGGGGCTCTTACTGTCCAGAGCTTTGTTCCTCAACTTTTCCACCAAGTCACCACCATGTCTCCCTTCTCCACAGCATCCCAGCTGGTCTCCTTGCTTTTGATCTTGTGCACCTCCCACCAGCTTATTCTCCACCCACCAGCCAGAAGGATTTCTTTAAAACGAAAAATAAAATTACGTCATTTCTCTGCCCAGAACCCTGTAGTCATTCCCCACTTCCTCAGAACAAAAGCCGAGTCTTCACAATGGTCCATCAGGTGCTCCAGGTGTGCCCCCAGTCCCCAGCCACCTGTCTGCCCTCATCCCGTAGCCCCCTCCCCGAGATACTCGTAGCTCTGGGCACACTGCTCCCTGGACCATTTCCTAAACAAGCCTTTACACACGCTCTTCCTGCTGCCTGACACGCTCGCCTCTCAAGCAGCCATGTGACTTGCTCCCACACTGCCTTTTGTCTCTGCTCAAATGACATCTCCACTGTGAGGTTTTTGCTCTCTATCCTTTTGACAAGAGCACCCCTCACCCTTCGTAGCACTTCTAATCCCCCTCGCATTGCTCCACTCCCCCCATAGCACTCAACAGCACACACTTGATTTTTTGGTGTTCACTGTCTCTCCCATCTAGAATGTTAGCTCCAAGAGATGGGCACTCTTTATATCTCCACCTCCCACAATGGTACCTGCACACAGTAGGCACTCAAGTATTTGTTAAATGAGTAAATTAATTAGTTACTCCTGATGGCGGAGGAGGGGGAGCTCATAACCATAGCAGCGGCTTCAGAACCTGAACGGCCAAACTGAAGTATAATACTTTTGGAAGTCTCATATTTTGTCTCAAAAGTTCTAAAGACTTTTGTATTCTATTCCATAGTAAAATCTATTAGATAGAAAAATAACCTTGGAGTAAAATTGATGTCCCCAAAGGTGTACGGCGTCTATCATTCGTTCATGAAGGAAACTTTTGGGGAGCATCTGTGAAGTGGCCAGCGCAGCGCAGGGCACTGGAGACCGTCTCTCTGTGGTGTACCCTCTCTTCTGTTCCTTTGTAATTCTTCCAGCGCCATGCGCCTTCAAGAAGCATGTATCCTGCAGTTAGCAAAGCTCAGAGTTTAGGGACCGATCGTGACATTCTCCCTCAAATGCTGATGATATTTTATTAAGTAGTAATCATTTTGGAGAGGTTTGCTATGTGTTCTGATTTCCTATTGCTGCATAACAAACCACGCCAAAACTTAGCGAGTGAAGCAACCCAACGTCGTGGGTCAGGACTTGGGGTCGGGCCTGCAGGGTGGCCCCACCGCTCTTGTCTCTGCTTCGCATTGATGGGGCCTCAGTGGAGTGGCTTGAATGGCTGGAGATAGCTGATTGGCTGGCTGAGGGACCTGTCTCTGGGTTTCTCGGGTCTTCTCCAGGTTATATCTTCTGGACCTGAAATGAACGTTTTCGCTCACATGACTGGTCCCTGGGCTGGAATAGTTGAGAATGCTGGGGCTGGCCCGGCATCTTTCTTTCTCCACCTGCCTCTTCATAGGGTGTGCTTGGGCTTCTGCACAGCGTGGCGGTCTCGGGGTAGCGGGACTTCTGATATGGCACCTGACTACCCCCAGAAAGAGCCTTCCAAGAGATGAGACAGACACTGAACAGTTTCTTATGACCTAACCTTGGAAGTCTCAGAAAGTCAGTTCCACCACATTCTACTCATCGAGCAAGTGATTAAAACCACCACATACCCAAAGAGAGAGAGAGGACTAAGACCCCACCTCTCAATGATACAGAAATTGAGGCTTTGAGGGAAAGTAACTTCCCCCTGAGCCCATAGCTAGTGGTGGAGCAAGTAACAAATTAAAATTCCATTTCCTTGAATTATTTAAACAAACAGATAGCATTCTGCCTGTTTAGAAATGGCTTCAGGGCGCACAGGGAGCCACAAGGGGAGGTGGGAGGTTGGTTTCTCCAGTAAATTCCTGTAACTGCCCATTGGCTACCTAACCAGCCCATCTTTGAGTCTGGACCAGAGAGAGGGTTTGGGGCTCCAGAGAAGAATGTCGGCAGCTATAAAATAAAGCAGCTATGCCTCAGGGTGTGTGTGAACCACGGCTGGGAACCCCAGACTGGGATATTGATTTCTTCAGGGCAAATGAAAGAGAACATGTATGCCAAATTGTGTGTGGGTTTTTTTTTTAACCTAAGAAAAATAGTGGCGAGTCTCTGGACCGACCCTAACAATCCCACATTCATGAAGTGGCTCAAACCAGCAGGACTGTGTTTGGAATGGAAAGACCAGGGCTGCGGAAAAGGAAAGTGGAATTTCTCTTTGGAGTGTTGAAGTCCCTCCTTAGCTCATGGCTTTGAGCTCCTTGAAAAGCTGGAAGGGAACTTCCACACTTAGCACACTTCCCGTGGCTGCCCGCCACTGAGCTCCGAAGCACATTTCGTGGGGTTTAAGTGTGTTCCATACCTCAGCATTGTAATAGATGCTGTCAGTTGGGTTGGATCCTGGCGGTGGAAGGCGTGTCGCCCTGAAAGATTTACCAGGCTCCTATTTCCTGACTGAATGCCTGGTTGATGGTATCTTGTCTGATTCATATCCTATTGGAAACGGTGTGAAACAGTGCCCTGGAGTGGGTCTGGTTTTAGTCAATCTGGCTTATGCAGCCATGTTTGACAGGCAGCAGGGCTGGGCTGCTGGTTTTAAAAGAGAAACCCTAGTTTTAGGGGAAGATGTTTTTCCTTCAATAGGCTGAGAAACTTACCCATGGCTTGTGGCTAACCCAGTGCTGAACACACATGAAATGCTTTAAAAAAAAATAATCTCTGTTTGCTCGTTTCACTTATGTATTCACCAAATGTTCCTTTAGGTGCCTGCTTTATGCCAGGTATTATATAAGGCGTTAGAGAGATAAGTATGTGCAAAATAGACATTGTTCATGCCCTCATGAAGATTACAGTCTAGTGGGGAAGACAGAAATTGAAAAAACCCAAAAAACTCATATAAAAGATGCTGTAAACGGAAGATACAGGGGCTAAGAGGGAGTAAGACAGGGTGCTTGCCTTAGATGAAGGGGCTCAGTGAGTGTCAAGGAAGAGACTCTGAAACAGAGACCTGGAAGACAGAGAGGAGATATCTAGGCAAAAAGTGGGAGGAACAGTGTTCCAGACAGAGGGAACAGCAGGGGTAATGGAACATGGCTCAGATGGGCCTCAAGAGCCAGAGAAAGCCCAGATCCTGCAGGACCTGAAGGCCAAGAGCAGGATTTTATGTTCTGAATACTCCCTCCAATTAGTTTTGTTTAAACCACTTTCTATCATTGTCAGTTTGATTAGAAGAAAGGACTTACCAAGCATTGAGCTACTTAGATCCTGAAACAGCCAATTAGGAGTCAGGCCTGTCACTGCTAAGGCTGCTGGCACCCTCCACTGAAGGGGTGGAGTAAGAGGCTCCATATTAAAGCACTGGCTTAGCAGAACAATGGGATTCAATGGTGAACTTCTGGTCGTATTTATCGTTTTCACCACCAATGTCCGTTTCTACTTCCATTCAACCAAAAATTTCTGAGTATATCCTATATGCAAAATGCCTTGAAAGACTCGAAGAGGTCTGAGACACATCGCTTCTCTCCAGGAGCTTACAACTCAGCAGAGGTGCTGGCTCTGTGGGTCACCCCACAAAACCACAGACCTACACGGAGAAATGGACCGTGTCTTAAAGATCCTCTGGTCCAGCTTCACAGATGTATTCTCCAGGGTCAGAGAGCTCTCTAGTAATTGTCTTTTAATTTTGTGGTTTTCATTTTGATTATAATCTAAAATGTATTTTACTAGTTAAAAAGAAAAAAAGTCTTCTTGTTACACTAATGACTTACAATTCAAAGAGATTTCATGGAGTAAGGCTTAGTTCCTGAAGTCACTGTTTGTCCAACCGGGGTCCATGCAGGCTTCAGGGCCCACAGATATATTTTCAAGAGTCAACGAGAATTTTTTTTTCCCTTAAAATTTGTCCTTAGTTCACCAAGTTTGAGAAACTAATCTGTTCCGACATCTCACTATTATAGAAAAGAAAACCGAGGCGTAGGAAAGGTAAAATAAAATTCCTACAATATTTCCAATACCTTGTGTTAATGAGTGATTACAGTTTTCAAGTTCTTTTTGCATTCTTTATCTCATTGCTTTCTTGTCAATATTCATGAACTCCAAAAGGTAGACAGTATTACTATTATTTCATAGAGTTGAAGAAATTGAGATTTGTAGCTAAGTACCTTGCCCAAGTTCAACTAATAGTTGTAAACGTAAATAGTAGAGTTGAAATGAAAATATTCTGACTCCCAGTCCAGTGCTCCTCCCATTGTCCCGACCTTCCAGAATTTATGGCAATGGATGTAACCCACTCCAATCTGCAACCCCTGTTTCAGGCATGTGTTTTGGTTTTGTTTTACCAATTACACAAAAATTCCTCATTTGGTGAGAGTCATCCCGTGGTAGATTCCCTGTGGTGGTTTCAAAATATCCACATATTCTTTGACTGTGTGTATCAAGGAGGTCTGTGTGCCCTCCTCTTGAATCTGGTCAGCCCAGGCTGTGTGGGAGAAGTGACCCTATGTGACTGCTGAGGCTGGGTCATAAATGGTGATACAACTTCCACCTGGTTCTCATGTGATGCTCCCTCTTGGAACCCAGCCACCATGCTGTGTGCAAGCCCAGACAAGACGGAGATGCCATGTATAGGTGCTCAGCTCCCACCCACAGCTGAGCTGCCACCTACAGCCAGCTTCAATCCCAGACTCGAGTGAGAAAGTCTTGGAGATGACCCCAACCCTGACAGCCATGAAACTGCAACTGCATGAAAGAGCCTGCATGAGGACCATCTAGCTGAGCCCAGAACCTTGAAGATACAGTACAATAATTTCTGAGCCTCTAGGTTTTGGGATGACTTGCTAGGCAGCAATAGTGGCTGGGATGCTAGTGGAGCACCTCATAGGGCGTAGCTCCATCAGTGTTTCTCCTGGGAGGCCTCATGCTCAGCACTGTGCTGGGAGCTTCCAGGTTGACTCCCTGAGACCAGAAGTGGAGCATGGTTATGGCTTGACTGCCCCTAACATTTCTGGTCCTCTGACTCACACAGTCTCTTTTCCATTAGGATATACTGTGCTTTTGAGACCAGTTCAGTGCTGCTTCTGCAAACAGGGAATCAGCTCAGGCTTGGGCAAAAACACCGCAACCCTTAGAGTTCCTCCTGATGAGGCGGCGCCCACTGCCAGTGCTGAAAAAGTCTCCCTCCCAGATCTGGGGACCGGCGAGCCAGCTGCCCTGAGGGTTGGTAGGACCTAAGGCAGCCAGAAGGAAGCCACAGGCAGAGTGCATCTACAGAAGGGGGAGATGTCTGCACCTTTGGCCCCAGCCCCCAGGCCACTGCCTGCCCAGATGGAGTTGGGTTTTCTCAACAAATGAATGAACTCAAAGTGGCAATAGATTTGCCCGATCTGACTGAGCTCACAGAGCTGAGCAGAGCTTCTCCCTGAGCAGGAACCCAGGACCGTAGTCAATTCACTGCCGTACAACTTGGTTAGGCCAGTGTCAACAGGCTTCTTCCCCTACGTGTCCCCCAGCTGGGTGGCCTGATCTTTTCTGCAGAGGTTTGGAACCTGTGATGCCCAGACTTGCCACAGATGTTGCTAGAGTCCCATGACCATTCCTGCCTCTGTTTTCCCATAAAGGACAGGCATTATTTCGACGCCCTACGCTGTCTGCACATTAAGGAGATGGGAACTGAGAGTCATAAAGAAGCTTTGAAGAACCACAGAAATCGTTTTTTTCTTATCGTTTTGGGTCCATTTGCCCATTACCCAGTTGAGAAAACCTTGCAGAAAAGCAGTTTCCTAATATGGCCCTTTGGCTATACAATGTAAACATTTGCGTTCATGGGACAAATAGGCTTGAGATGTTGTTAAACTCTCTAGAGACACATTATTCTTTCTATTTTCTTCTCGGTGATGTGATATGACATTATATAGTGTTGGGGAGGTAGAAAGTCTTGTGTACTTGTGAATTTTCCCATTGATTCTCTCATGTTATTTCAATTATACATTATTTTCCCAGAAAAATCATCATAAACCATTTGGAATGGTCGTGCTTTTAACGAGTGCTAAAGATTTTTATCTCTAGCTTTGCCATCAGAAATAGACTCTGAGAGGTTCACTATCGCACAAAGAATTGGTGGTAGAACTAAGAATTGCACCCCAGCCCCTACTCCCCCACCGCACGATCCCCACCCGACAACTATTCTTTCTTTCTGGCCCTGGCTCAAACCTACGCTTCAAAATGGAAAGACCTGGCAAAAGCCTGACGCTAAATAGCTTTGTCCCTTCACTTTTTATTAAGCATTCCTCTGCTTGATGAAGTGCAGGTCGACTTAAAGCCAAAAACTTATCATGTGCTCCAGAGGTCACCAAACTCAGCTCGGCACCAGCCCTCGGAGCGAATTTAGAAGGCAGAGTCCTTCCACGGGGGTCTTCCATTCCTGGGCAAGGGTCTCTCGCCAGGGACCTCCGGGTCCATCCCTCAGAACAGTAGTGTGGATCGTTTTGAAGATCTCTAATGCCCTAAACGTGCTCTCCACTCAAGCTCCCTTTGGCTCACACATATTTCTAAGCCTCGTCTGCAATTTTCTGTTGCTTTTCTTCTATTATTTCCATCTCTCTCTCTTTCTAACACTTGATGGAGAATTTTTAGAAGTATGCTCCCCTCCACCAGCTGTGTCTTCTTTGTCGCATTTTGTCAGTCAGCTAGAAACTTGAAGGAATGGCTCAGACTGTAATTCCTGGAAGGGATGCCTGGCAGAAATCAAGGGAGATCTGCTAAAGAACTCTTAAGGAAAAGGATGGTCTTTAGGATGGTCTTTTGGCACAAGCATAATTTCAGCATTTTCCCACAAATGAGTTATTTTCAGAGGAAACAAACAAAAAGTATAGTAGAGTATGTATTAATATTAATTCTAATAGCTACCATGTATTATTTACTTGTGTTAATCATTTTACATACATTATTTCATTTAATACCATGAGTTCAACTCTCAATAATCCAACGAGGGTTGTTAGCATCCTCATGGTGTAGATCAGCACCATTTACAAATGTGGAGCAACGTTAAGGACATTTCTAAGGTCACAGAGCTGCGCAGCTTGGATGGAGAAAGGACACTGAGTATCCAGAGATGTTAAGACTCAGTTGAATGATGCAGAGCAAACGAGACAAAGATTATGAGCCAAGAAGGCTTGGATGGCAGAAGAGTTTTGAGGGTGATAGCAGCCAGGAAAGGTAGACAGAATAGTGGTGGAGGCTTAGGAACGGGGCCGTTGTGAGCGTGCAGAACCCATGCTTTCCAGCTCCCCCCTACCCCGTCTACCACCACACTGAGTCATCTCTGGAGAAGAGTGACAGCTGAGAAGTGGGCCAGAATGAGCTGATGGGCCACAGTGCCACCTGGGCGATCATGGATGGTCTGGAGGGCAAAACCACTAAGTAAACATAATTGTTTTGTAACAAGTGGCTCCTAGAGCTTGCTGGGCCTCTGGTTTCTCTTTCCCCTAAGCTACTGGCCGAGCCCCAGACTCTTACCCTGGGCCCAGATTTTCAGTAGCATTGATAAATGATCGGTGTGTGTAGACAAAGGCTCCCACAGACACCCACCCTGCTGAAGCTTCTGGTGGGCCGGACTGACTTGGCCCTCCAGTCAATCCAGAAAACTGCCTGCCAGCCTCCACTGGCTCTCCTGGATGTCTCTAGCTCCTCTCAAATCAGGTGGACTTTGTGAGGGTAGGAGGGCGCGGTGAGAGCTTCCTGGAGAGACTGAGTAAGGAAGGCAGCCTGGAGCAGCAAGAGAGTTCTGGCCTAGGTGTACAAGACAGCGAGAGAGCCTAGGCAGGCAGCTTCTTCGTTCTCCAGCCACATAGCCACAGAGCTGGTAGCAGGGCTCAGGTGTCCCGACTCCAGCCGGGAACATTTCACCTATCCGCCTCCTCTTGAGAATAGATCCTCTTGCTTTGCATGCACACCAAAATATGGGAGCAAAAGCATTTGCATTCGAAAGAGCAATGCAAGGCCATCTTAAACTGAAGAAATGAATCCCCATCGATACCATTTCTGTCCGCCTGCCTGTTATTGCATCATGAGAAAATAGCTGGGCGGACTGCCACTGTGTTCAGAGGCTATGTTTAGGATGGTCTGATTTACAGCTTGACTGTGAAGCATGCACCAAATTCTTCAGGGAGAGGTCGAGGTGGTCCTCTGGAGAATTTGGGGGCCTTGATTTGCAATCAAGCTGCTTTTCACAGCAGCAATTCCATGTAGGCGAGTTCCGTGGTGAATAGCCGGGGATTCATTTCTGTAGCCGTGTTAATAAATCCTAAGCAATCCTTCGGGAAGCCAGCCACTCACACATGGTAGTCTGTCAGCCCCTGGGTGAGGAGGCCGGATCTGAGGGCTTCCTAGCAGGCCCTATCCACTGAAAAGAGCAATGCCCCCCGCCGAGGTACGACCCCAGATTCCACTTTACTTCTTCTATGGCCATTGGGCTTCCATGGGGAAAAAAAAATACAAGTAGGATTCTTGCTAGACACCCCACCACGTGCCACTTCAGGGTGGGTGGAAGAGGGAGGAAGCAGGAAGTGGAGGGCAGATCGGATTGTGGCGGCTCCGGTGAGGGGGGACACAGCATTTGGGGCGGCAGAGGAAGTGTTGGGGCCTGGGGCGCTCAGCCTGAATCCCTTTCCTTTCAGCCTCGCTCAGTCTGGACGGGGAGCCGGGGGCTCACTGGCCACTGGGGAGCTGGGGAGCTGGTGGAAGCACTGGGCTCTCCCTCCCCTACCCGGGCTCCAGGTAACTGTGTGCATTTAATGAAAACCACAACCACAGAGGCCTCGGCCCTTGAAATTTTCCTGGAAGCCAATTAAAGCAAGGAGAGCTACAGTAGTAGATAAAATTAAACTCTGCACCAATTCTCTCCGGCTTACAAGTCCCCGAATTGTTTGTTTACACATTAAGGGCAAAAAAGGACTGTAGTCTTTCCTCTTAATTGCTGTAATTATGTCTGTGCCACCCACAGGACAGGCTGCTGAGCCCATTGCTGAGGGCGATGGCTGCAGCCTCTCTCCTCTTAGCGTTTTACAAGGTTTTTCTCATTTTCTGATCACCACTGCCCTATGGAGCTGCCAGGAGAAATTTATTCTCCCCGGTGCACTACCCACCCCCTCTTCTTCTTTTTTCTTTCTTGCTCTCTCTCTCTGTTTTTTTTCTTGCCGCTGCTGGGTACTTACCAGGAAGAGCTGACTTCCTCGGGATCAAAAGGGATTGCAATTTCTGTGATCAATTGTATGTGGTTAGGCATTCTCAGAATATCCCGAATGTGGAAGTACTCAAAAGCCCGTAATCTGGATAATAGTGGTCTGCGCTGGCCACATCCCTTAGGAAAGGCTGGGGGAGCCTGGGTCAAAAACCCTGCAAACTCTTGTCTGGCTCACGTGCATTCACCGCTGAATCGGGTCGAGCGTTTCCTTTGGGTTACCTGATACGGAGCAATTTGCGGTATCCATGTAGCCTTCTCCGCTTATCCCTGAAAGTCCCGCCCGAATCCTTTCCCTGTTTAATCGTGCAGGAATGCTATTCCAAAGGCCTGGGGTCAAAAGGGCGCAATAAATCAATCCAGATACACCCCTAATGAATGGCAAGTTAAACAGCATTTGTTTCAAGTTCATAGGTCCTCCTGGAAGATGCCTTTCTAGTGCAAGCAGAATTCCTGGGTCGCAGGTACAGAGGGCAATGGGGGTGGCGTGTGGAGGGCTTGTAGTCTCTGTTCTTTTTAGCCACCATTTTAAAAAGCCCCCCAAATATCCCCAAAGTTAGTTTGCCCAGCTGGCTTTGAAGGCACAGTGCTTCCTGCAGCCCTTATTCTGGGACAGAATTTTCTGATTCCCGTGGACTCTGGGGTGACCCAGACGCTGGGTCCACTTTCTCCCTTAGCTCATTGAGCCGGTCCTGGGTGGCTGGATGGGTGTTTCTGAGAACCTGCCATTCTCAGGGCTGCAAAGATTGAGCTGAAAGAAATCTTCCAGTCACATACAATTATGGCACAATCATGGGGACACGGCCTGTGGCATTCAGAAGATTAAATCACCGAGTCTAGCTGTGTCCCTACCCCCCCCAACCAATAACTGAAAGAAACTTGTTAGAGCCGTGTGAGAAAGAATAGGATAGCCTTTGCTCTTCCATGGACCCCAAGCCTTCTGGTAATAAATAAGAAAGAGTATCTATTACACGTTACAGTGACATTGTGGAATTCAAATGCTGTTAACCATAACACTTTCTTCCTCGAATGTTGAAAAGAGAGAAAAAAGTATTAGGATTGAAGAGGACGACAGCCGGAGCAGCAGCTTTAAAACCCAAGGAATGCGGTAAGGAGAGCCGTCTGTATTTTTAATAGTCACAGAATGGGGGAAGAAAGCGGGGCGCGAAGATGGACAGGATGTCAGGAGCGTAGGGTTCCAGGCCTGGTGTTGCCACTGTCTGGCTATGTTACCTTGGACAAGAGTACTACCCTCTCTTAATCTTGACTTCTCATTTATCAAATAAGAAAACGGTTTGAGAGCCTTCCTGTTTCGTCAGCTATTCACTCAGCTCTCAGAAAACCGCTGGGCCAGTCTTCCCTGAAATGCAGAGGCTCCCGCTTGTGAACCACGCTTCCTTTACCCAGAAGAGTCCCTGCTCGGGAGAGGTGATGGGCAGAGGACGAAAAGACCCTGTCTCCATTGCCTCAGTCTTCCGTGCTGCGAATTGGACAGCCAAGCCCTCACTTGCTTGTCTCCCTCTAATGCCACAGAAAGGCCCCTGATGGGGTCCTGATTAAAGCTAGGCTTTGAAGCCTGGCTTTCAACTTGAGTTCTCCCCCTGGATCCCCTGTAACCAACTGTGGGACCTTGAGCAAGTTACTTAACCTCCCTGGGCCACAGAGCCCTCATCTGGAAAATGGTGGCCGTAGTCCCTGGTGGGGATATGTTAAGTATGACATCTGAAAATGAATGAAAGGGCCTAGTATAGTGCTTGACGCATAAGCTCTCAATTAATAGTAGCCAGAGAAATGGACAATGACAAAGACGTTTCCTAGGTCTTAGTCTCTTTATAGGGGCCTGGCAGCGGGAAAAGAGGATGCCCTCATTTGTGCGCGGGAGCCTCCGCCAAGCGTCCATTAGCTGCTCTGGGAGTGGGCAGGGGAGCCACCATAACAGGTCTCAGGGTCCATGCCTGCATTCAAGGGAGGACTGGGGAGGCCCCAGGAAACAGGAGCGAGAGGCCCATCGGGAAGAGGATGTCGGTTTTTCATTCATTCGTTCTTTCAGCACTGAGAACCTCTTCCAGTGATGGTTTTTGCTTCTTTGCCATGTGCCAGACCCGTGCTAGGTACGCAGCAGGATTACAGAGATGAACGGCCCCAAACCCTCAGGGAACGGACAGCGTCCAGTGCTAGAAGTAGATGGGCAGTTACAATGGCAGCCCCAGTGTCTGGGGAAGGAAGGCACAGGAGGCACGGGAGATGGGGTGGCTGTCTTGATTTGCTGGGACTGTCGTGATGTTAGCACTAAAAGTCCCACAGCCTGGGAAGCCCCTCAATCCCAGGCAAACTCGGAAGGCTGGTCCCCTAGTGGGAGGAGCCAGAGGAACGGCAGCTAACCTAACCTTGCCAAGTCAGCGAGGGCTTCTAGGCAGAAGGAACGGCCTACAAGGATAAGTAGGAGTCAGCCGGGCAAGGCTGCCGAGCGTGAGGGCTGGAGAGGGTCCCAGGCAGAAGGAACCACATGTGCAAAGACTAGAAGCAAGAGAGCCCGTGAGGAAGCGGGGGCCTGGGCAGAGATGGTAGAAAACCTCCCACTGCCATGGGCCGATGGCAGCCTGAAAATGTGTCCCACTTCCCCCTGACCTCCCCTTGACTCCTGTGTAGATCTGGAAAACTACTGGAGGTGCAGTCTGGGTGCCTCTCACACTGAGCAGGAGAGCAGAGAAGACTAATTCTTCCCAGGGTCCCTTCCAACCCTTCTAGCCTAACCAAGAAACCACACCATCAGGCCATCTACCAGGTAGGTGTTCATTCCCTGTACAAGAGACATGCCCTTCACCCTCCCTATCTGTTTCCGCTGCCTTAAGGAGCAACACCCATCATCACGCAACTGATTCGTCAGCAAGGATGTGTCATCTTAAAGTTGTCCAGGATGGATGCATTGGCTGGGCCACCATGGAGATGCAAGTTTATTTATTTATTTTTTCTAAATGAAAAAGCCCCTTTCTTAGTGAGGCATCACACTCCTTCCCACTCTCGTGAGGGCCTGGGGAACCATCTGGTGTTTTTTTTCCTTCTCATTATTCCCTAAATGTTTGCTTCATAGGAATGCTCTTTGCCTTGACTTGTTTCTGTCCTTCGCAGGGTCTATTCTGTAAATATGAACAGTGTTCAATCAAGAGGATACTTGTTTAGCTTTTCAGCATGTCTTTCCTAAAGCGAGTCTCCTTGGGAAAGGTGATTTCTGGATTATAAATCCTCGAGGTATGTGTTTCATCTTCTACTATTGGGCTGGTATAGACACATTGGGAAAAACAAATTAGTATCTTTTCTAAAGCCTCTCCCAGAACAGAAAAGAACATTAAAAAAAGTCTCAACATCACTTAATAAAGCTTTATGAGTAACTCCTTTGCTACCACAGATAACATTGCTAATGCATGTTGCACAAGGAGAGAAAATGCCCCAGGCTACACTTTACAACAGGCAGAAAACTTTGAGCCATCTTGCCAACACTTTATACCAAGTGCCAAATTCTTATTACTTTCCTAGGCATTTATTGTAAGAACAGGAATCATGATGCACCACTCTGCTATTCGTGTGGCTGCTCAGCGTCAAGTCCCCAGGACCTCCACAGAGTTGACTTGATTTGGTTTTCCACTTCCGTTTCTGAGTGAGAGCCACATGAACTCAGACATGCAGGTTCACAGGAGCCCGAGTGGGCGGCCCTTTCTGTTGCTGCTTTGGTCTGCCTGGACTCAGCGGTTGTGGTGTGTGCGGATCTGAGCCACTTCAGGGGACCCTCAGCCTCACCTACCCCATATCCTCAAGTTTCCACTGAAACAAGACGCCTGGGGTAATGCTTAGGACAGCTCGGACAGTTGCAAACCTCTGGGGCACTTGGGAGAAATGTGGCTTGAGTTTTGGAGCATTGACGTATATTTTCTAACTCCTCATATTTAATCCTGAGAATTGGGCTGGATGTTAAATCCTAGAGGTGGGGGGTTTCCTAGAGGACAGTGACGTCCAAAAACTGTCCAGGGTTTTGGTGTCAGATTTTTGACTTGATGGAGAGTTTGGAGAGTGGCCCCTATATATGAACATTAATAGTGCCTTTCTCAAAGGCTAAATGAAATGTTGTGTTCCTCCTCTACTTTGTAAATGTTCAATTGGCAAGTCAAGTCTTTTCACCTTGAAAGTCTTAATTATGCTCCCAAATCGCCAGGGGTGATGTTGAAAATATTTAGCACAGGCAACAATGAAGCAGAATGGGCATTAACAGCAATCAAAGGGATGACAGCTGTGAACAACAGACATGGCCTCACCTGAGCATTAGTCCAGCTGAGCACCAACCCCATCGATTTGTTCAATGATCGCTGCATGCGTACTATGGATCGCTCACTCTGCTAGGCACTGGGGCTACAACGCTGAACAAACCCAGACATGTTCCTGTCCTCCTGGAGCTGACGATTTGTTAAGAGACACAGATATTCATTGAGTAAGCACATAAAAATACATACCATGTCCACCTTGGCAAGGAATTGCACATGGTACTACAATAGGCCTTGATCTAGCTGGGGGGTGTCAAGTGAGCTGAGAACTGAAAGATGGGAAGCACTAACTAGACTACCACATGAAGGAAGAGTCCTTTAGCAGAGGGAATAGCATGCACATGTGAACTTGAGTGACCTGCCCAGTCGCACAGCTGGTAACCGGTGAAGTCAGAGACAGGCACAGCGCTCCAGGGGTCCTGGCTAAGGTCAATACTAGCCCTGTCCAATAGAACTTTCTATAATGATGGAAATATTCTAGAGCTGTACTGTCTCAGACAGTAGCCATTAGCCCTATGTGGCTACTGAGCACTTAAATTGTGGCTAGTGTGACTGAGGAACTGAAATTTTATTTAATTTTAATTAATTTAAATGTGAATAGCTACCTGTGGTGACCCTACTGGAAAGTACAGACCTATACGAACAAGTGCTGAACTGGCCCAGGTGACATGGGGCAGAACGTCATTTAAAAGGTGAGGAAATGTTTTTCTGAGATGATGTTAGCACATTGACCTCAGGGACTTCATTTATTCACTCTCTTCCTCACTCAAAAGCAAAAATATATTGCGTCCATGCTATGTGCCAGGCACAAGACTAGACGTGGAGATTCCCTGGTTAAGTAGACTAAGCCCCAGCTCTTGAGGCATTTACAGCCTAATGGAGGGAAGAAGCCCAGAGGAGTAGGAGCGACACACTCTGACTGAGGTGGCAGGATCCTGCTCTTTCCGGCTTGCTATCAGTGGAGGAACTGAGGCATAATTCTCCTCTAACTCAATCTTGGCTATGCTCAACTCTAAAGACGAAACTCAGGATTGCTAAATTCTGACCGCTCCCATACCCCAAGGCCTTCCAACAAAGGGGAGGGCTTTAACATAACATACTACATACCATTTTTTTTAACCCCCAAATTTGGTATACCAGGTGTTAGAAAAAAGATAAATTTGTGTTTGCCTAGACTTTAGCTCTTGAGATGTAGGGCATCTATCCTTGAGTTTGGAGAACTGGGCCCCACTGATAAATGTTCTTCAGAAATAGATCACAGGACTTCTTCTCCAGGATCTGGTAAGCGACATTCCATTTTGGTCACAGCCAGGCTATATTTTCATGGGACTTTCAGGCACTGACCTTTGCTTCTCACCCAGGCTGCAGAAGGAGCTAATCATTTTTACCTATTTTTAAAAAGCACTTTCTCACCAGCATTCACTTCAAACGTTTAAACATCCCTGCTATTGCATATGGGATACTGACAGTTCTTACATCATCATAAAAAACTCTTCCTGATACTCTATTAAACTCATTATGCCTAAATATTCGATTCCTGCCAATACACGATTTAAATCATCACTTCAAAATAGTTTGTTTCCAATTATCAGGATCTACTAAATTACCTCCTCGAACCAACCACCTGAAAAGACATCCCGTGCCAGGGAGAAGAAGAGACGCTTCCCATTATAATCCCAGCACACTTGCCCAGGGAGCTTCCTCTTATAGCACATTAGTTTTTCTGATGGGTTCTGGTAATTCTTTCCATGAAGTCTTAGGAGTAAACTTTTTTAGTTTTTGGAAGTCTGAAAATATCTTTATTTTGCTGTCATTTAAGAGTGATACCTTGAAAGGTTTTAAAAAGCTGAAATAACAGTTGTGCCCATCAGCTCTTGCAAGATATCATTCCACTGTCTTCTGGCATCCATTATTGACAATGAGAAGTCAGCTGTTAATCTGAGTATCATTCCTTTTAAGGTAACATGTCTCCTTTCTGGTAGCCTCTATCTTTATTTTTACCTAATGCAGTTTCAGTAATATGTGTTTAGGTGTGGATTTGCAGTTAATTACCATATTTGGATTCCATGTTCCTTTTCAATGTGAGGGTTCATAATTTTTTTAAGTCTGAAAACATTTTTATCATTGTCTCCTCAAACCATACCTCTCTCCCACATGGGAGACTTTGCATTCTATCTCCATATCTTTTATCTTCTTTTCGATGTGTTCCCTCTCTTTATCTTTTTAAAGTGTTTTCTAAGTGATTTCCTCATATCTATTTCTAATTTACTAATTATCATCTCAGCTCTATTTTGCTGTTTTACTTATATATTAAGGCTTTTAAAACAATTTTAATGACTATTTTTCATAACTAGAATCTATATTTGCCTCTTTTTTAAAATTCTCCCATTATTTTTCCAAAATATTCCTTTTTGTCCATTTCTTTCTTTTTTTCTTGAATATTTAAAAAATGCTAATTAAAAGCCTCTTTCAGATTGCTCAGTTGTCTTTATTCCTGTGCGTTTGTTCACCGTCTTTCCTGGGAATTTGTTTCCTTAGGTGCATCTGAGCTCCTCTCCAGGGAAAGCTGTCTTCCATGGGAGGCATCTCTGGGAAGGTCCAAGTTTGCCTGTGAATCGGTCTGTATGTTAATTTCTCATTCCTCTATCACGTGGATGGTGTGCATTTGGAACCCACTCCTGGTTGGGATTTCTGTTTCTTGCAAGTGGCTTTTCCCTTCTTCAGTTCCACATCCCTAACCTGGTGGACAGAGATGTCGTGGTGCTGCATCAAGACAACAAGGTCCCAGTGCTTGGCCTTAGGCAAGATTTGGGGTTCAGCTTTACCGCGCATACGGGGTATATGGTTTCAATGCCTGTCCTGCCCCACTGAGACTAGCCCAGACTTCACCCAGAATGGGTGAATTCTGAGTGTATCTCAGCTCCACATATCCAGGGGGAATCTGGTCTTCGATTTCCACCTTGGGCTCTTTTTTAGAGTGGTGATTGAAAACATAGATTCTAGATTCTGACAACCTGGAATTAAAATTCCAGCTCTGCCACTTACTTGCTGCATGACTTTGGGCAAGTTACTTAACCTCTCTCTGTCTCAGTTTCCTCAACTGTAAAATGGGGATAATAATGGTATCCTCATGGAGTTGTTGTAAGGACCAAATGAGCTAATACATGGGAAATACTGAGGATGGTGCTGGCACATGGCAAGCATTAAATACGTGTTTACTGTCATTATTACTTGCTTTCAAGCTTGCCTAAGTACTGATACATTATATATATATATATGTAGGCATATATTACCACATATTTTTATTGTATATTATTTGGTTAAATATATTTAGTTTTGTTATATATGTATATATTGTTTTATACATTTTCTTTTATAATTTTAAAAATCCGTATTGCATATGGATAGCATAAGATTTTCATTCTGTTGGAGAAATTTGGCCTTTCTGAAGGGAGCCACAGTGGTAGCAAGCAGGATATGGAAAGCTCACATTATATTCAGTTGTATATACAGCATTTGGGCCCCCCAGCTTCTCAATGGGTGAATTCTTTTTTCCTCATTAAAAGCCCGGCTGGGCTCTGCTGTCCTTCTCTCCTTCTCAGGGCTGTCACTGCTAATCTTCACAAATTCATCTTTCTTCTGAAGGTCAGGGAACTGCAGAGATGTTTAGATGTATTTGAGCTGGCAGGAGAATTATTTTACTTCATTCATTCCTCCATACAAAAGGTTTTTTATTTTGCGTTTTACCATTTTATTTGACCACACCAGCAAGTCTGTTTAACTGAATGTGGTATTTTCACAAGGAATAATGATCTGAGGGAAGGGGGCCTGTTCCCGAAAGTGAGATTGTGGATGCTAGTCTTGGCTCAATTTCTGGGGTTTATTAAAAGAGTGTTTATAAAACCACTCTATTTGTATTTACCAAGAATATTAGTGGAGGAAAAGGGAAAAAGATGGCCTGGGATTCAAAATTCTCTGAGGATAAATCAATCATTAAGGAGATGGTATTTACATGAATAACCAAGACTTGATGCGATGTGTCAGACGATGCAGCTCCTGGCCACGAGTCAGCAAGGATTTCAATGTACAATCAACCTTCTCTCATTACTCAGAAATAAATGAAAAACTAGTCAATTAACCAGCAGGCTGCTCTGACATTTCTTGAGTAGGAGGGTCTGAAAGAATGATTTCACCAACCCCTGCTCTCCTTTAGCTTTCCAGGCCAATGAGAAATCCTAGTGAGCTGACTTGCTCTTCCCCTGTAGATGCAACAAAGAGCACCACTTTTTGGGAGCTTCTGTCTCTCCTCCCTTTCTTTCTTACTTTTGGAGGCCCAGCAGTAGCTGTGTCCGTGGTGGGGGCACATATAGTTTATCAGAGGTACTTACTATACATTAAACATTCATTTTGGCATAAAAATCCCCAAAGAAAACTTTGACCTTGTGTAGGGAGTTTGACAGTGCTCTCCATAAAATGGTGTGCAAAATGTGCTTGTGAACATATGTACGGTTGGAGGGCTGGGGCTGGGGGAGGGCGTGTGGCATCCCATAGGGTCACGGAGCCAAAGCAGAGTGTGAAGCCCTTAGTCTGAGAATTCCTCTCTGCATGGCCTCATTCTGTGCACAGTAAGCCCAATGGGCAGAGCCACTAAAACAGGGCATGACTTTGATGTGTGTGACACCAGAGTCTCTCTAAGATACAAGACTGAGTTGAGTAAATGTTTCATTTATTCTAATTTCTGTGGATAAAACCACTGTTCCCAGAGGGGATCAATACATGGTGGCTAGAGAGGTTAGAATTTAGAATTTTAATCTCAGTTGTGTCAAGGTATCATTAATTAATTAGTGAATTAATTCAGCAAATACTTATCAAATATCTAGTATGTGTCAGGTACTGAGCTAGGCTCAGGAGATATAATGAGGAACAATGCAGACACGGTCTATAAGTCATATGCCCATAACAAAGTGATATTACCTCTCTGAGACTCATTTTTTTCACCTGTAAAATGGGGTTGTAGTAAGTACTAAAGGAGAAAATGTATGGGAAAGTGCTTTATAAATTCTAATGTTTTATATATATTGGAGATACACACACACACACACACACACACTGACACAATCGTCTTCCAGTCACTGTAAAGCATGGTGAAGGATTGATGAAGCTTGGTAAAAGAGAACATGACATAAATACTCATATTTCTCAAAAGAGGAGGTTGTGTGGAGATTTTTTAAAGACTGAATTAGGATCCTGAGAATGACTGAAGCTTCCCTCAAGAATCTGGGAGGGAGGGAGGTTATAAATAATGACCCAATCTGAGCAGTTTGGGTCCTCTTGTGCATGCAGCCTCTTGGACTTCTGGAGGAGCAGCAGATGGGTAATCTGACAGACCTCAAGGTCAGGGGTGGAGGCAAGACAACGTAACACAGCCTAGAAATGTGCCAAGAGTGACCACCTGCTGAAATACCTGGAGCAGGCTGGTCCAGCGAGCATCTTTTACCCAGACCCCAGGAAGAAAGAAAAGACTACGGAGGGAATGGTTTTTAATGAGTACTCTGTGTTTAGAAGGATGGAGATTGGCTCAGCGTCTCTTCTCCATGCCCAGCTCTCTAAAATCAGCCTGAGGGGGGCCCTTCAGACAGGGTTGGACAGAGAGAGATGGACAAGGAAGGCCAGAGACGCTCCAAGAGTCTCTTGTGATGAAGGCCATTGGGCTGGAGTCCACATCTCAGCTCTCTCTGGCTCCCCCTTCTTTCCGCACCAAGCACAGGCATCAAGTACTTGTTACAGTGGAAGAATAAAGGCAAATGGCGTATTATTCTCAGAGATGCTTATATTATGACATCCAAAAAAGAGAAAGTATTGCGAGACAGCAAAGAGAGTCAGAACCACCAATCAATATCATGAACCCATCCATTTCTCCCATATCTGCTGCTGCTGCCATTGACAGAACGCCCATCAGCTCTTCCCGATGTGGGCAAAGGCCTCCTTATTGAGCTCTAATTTTTACTCTTGACTTCCGCCAATACATTCTGCACACAAAAGTTGGTGTTTTTTCCCAGCTAAATTCAGTTTAGGTCTCTTCCCTGTTTAAAGCTATTCTGCGTCATCTCCTTACACTTAAAAAAGACCCCAAACCCTTTGCTTTGACCTACAAGACCCTGAATGATCTGGCCCTGAAGATCTCATTTAAGATGTCTCCTACCCTTCCCCTCTCTCCCTACCCTCCATCCACACTGGCCGTTTTTGATTTCCCAAACTTTCCAAGCCTCTTTCTGCCTCAGGACCTTTGCATAGGCTGCTTCCTCAGCCTGGATGGCTCTTCCCTGGTTGATTACAGCCCTCAACTCCAAGAGGCCTCGCTGGCATTCTGTCTAAGGCTAACCCTCCCCTGTTTCCTCCTTCTCTGTCATAGAACTCTGATTTCTTCCTTCAAAGCGGCTGCCCTCATTTCTAATGTACATGCTTATTTCCTTTCCTTCTGTCTCCATCACTGAACTGGAAGCCCTAGGAAGGCCAAATCCATTTATGTCTATTCACCACACCCTAGTGCTTGAAACGTAAGATGGTGTCCTGCAAATATTTATCAACGGAATAAATAAAAGTTTGAATTTCTTTCCCCTTAGTTCTTACAGAGAGCGCCGGCAATTGGACGGGCTGCCACGTCCGCGCCTCCGCGCCTCTGCGCCCCGGATACACGTCCCTTCCGTCAGGACTGCCTTTTCCCTTTGACACCTCCAGACTCGTACGCCTCCTGCTTCAAGACCCAGGGCCCCCCTTTCTTCTTCCGGGAAGCTTTCTCTTTGCTCTCTTTGGGGCCTTCGCCCTCCCCTGTAGCCCTCTGTGAGCGTTAGGACACCTCCTTGTAACTATGTCTGTCCCCCGTCCCCTCTCGCGCATTGTGAATCTCTGGGCACGGGGAGCATGTCTCATTCCTCTTTGCATCTCCAGCATCAGCCTGGCGTCTGGAACACAACAGGCACAGGGTACGCCTTTGCGGGGAGCCTACAGACTTTTACACAGGCCATAGAAAGAGGCAGCGTGCAGGGACCGCTGGCCGCTCCTGGTGGCTTCTGCGGAGTGGCAGGGTCAGCGTGGTGGCCGATGCATCCGGCGAACAAAGAGCTGCCTCTGAGCCGGAGGATGCGCGCTCCTCCCTCCCCCGCCGCCGCGCTCGGAGGGGAGAGCAGCCTGTGTCCAGGCTCCGCAGGGCTTTCCCGGCCTGTGCGAGGAGCACATTCTTGGGGCAGATTTTCAAGCTGAAGTCATCCAGAACAAAAGCTGCTTGCCAGCTGTGGCCCGCCGCCCAGCCCCCTCGCTGCAGCCCTGGTGCCATTGCTGCCTAACGGGAGGGGGCGAAGGCCTCCGGAGAAACATCTGGTCGGGGCCACTGTCAGCTGCGGAGATGAGCCCATCGAGTCCCCATCTGACATCTGGGGGCTGCTGGGTGCCGAAGGCGCAGGGAAAGCCAGGAGGAGGCGGCCTCGCTGGGGCGCTGGGGTGATGCTGCCGGGCCGGCCGGGGCTTGCGGCGCCGCCTTCTTTCCCTTCTCGCTCCCTGCTGGCCGCCGGGAGACTCTGCGGGCAGGGGTTGGGAGCGCAGGCCCTTGAAAATGAGGAGCCACGTCTGCTTAGGACACGGGGGTCTGAGGCGCGGCCTCTCAGCCCCCTGAGGAGAAAAAGTGGACTTAAGTCCATGTGCCTGTCGGATTGTCGCAACGTCTCTTAACACTGTCTCTTCCACCCCTTGCCAAGGACCCTCACGTTCTCCCGTCTGCTTCAGCCCCGCCCCCGAGAGTAGAGCTGGGACACCTAGACCATATTCCAGATCTTTCTTTCTGTGTCTTTGCCCTCTGCGAAAGGCGGCTGTTCTGACAAAGATTTCTGAGGTACTGTGGGAATAGATGGTAACACCTAGCTATGTTCTGGGATAAATTTTTTTTTTTTTTTTGATTTTAACAATGACTTTCGAGGACCAAGAAAAAACTCAAAGGAGCGAGTAGAATTCCAGGGTCTGTGGGGGGCCTTCAGGACAGCCTTGCATTTCGGTAATTCCTCAAATCAAGTGCACGGAGACACAGACTTCGGGTCTGATGCCTGCCCCCTCCCGCCAGCCCTGGAGTCCACACCCAGGTGAACAGGAGTTTGGATTTTTGGAGGGTCTGTGCTGCCGGTGAACCGTCTGCAGATGAGCTGCGGCCCACAGGGAAGACGTTATCTTAATGGCACTGGTGGATCAGGGGTGTCACACGTCATTAAAATAGCTGATTGATTAGAAGAAAATAATTAGCTTGCCCTGCCTTGCCAGGAAGCCTTTTGACATACCAAGAAGGAGATATGGAGGGGACGAGGGGTCATCCATCTTTTGATCATTTGTTTTCCCTCCAAGGTGATGAAAAAGGCCCTGATAACCCTTAGGGAAGGAAAGAATATAAACAAGTCGTCTTTCTTCTTTGCCATTTACTCAGAGAGGAGCTATCTGCAGACTTTCTGGAGTGTGGTGTGTTTATTCCAGTTACATAGATAGACTCCTTTAAATCAAACACTCTGTTAGTGCCTTGGAGTTGTAAATCAGTGGTTCTTTTCAAGTGACTTGATAGAATGTGATATTCTGCTTTCCCTTGACAGGATATAAACACAGAAACCTAAATATTATAATCAAGGCCAGCCATTGGCAGGACCGTGAAGAAGGGCAGGTAGATTCCAGTGGCTTTTCAATGCCCTTCTTGCCTTCTGGGTATCTATCTTTCTTTGGAGGTTGGTAGTCATCCTCTTTGTCTACTTGGAGAGAAGCTGGCAAACTTATTTATACTCAGGAGTGATATGGTTTAATGCATTTTTGTGCTCAGAGACATTGGCATTTTAGCCAAAGGCACAAAGAACCTTAAGCCAAAAGACGTCTCTGGAGAGGCATTTTGCTGGTGTGTTGGGCCTTCTCACTCTCCTGGAAATCATGCTGTTGACTCAGTGGGCCTCCTGATAATCCTGCACCCTTGGGGACAAAAGGACGGAGGAAGAGCGGATCTGGATCACCAGGAGCCTGACTTCAGGATGAGCCGTTTCCTCCCTCTCCATCCTTGCTCTCCATCACTGCTTCAAAGAAGCGAAGATGAAAGTAGGATATGATACTCATGTTAGAAAATAAAATGATGGAGCACCATTGGCCTGGGGAACAGAATCTGAGTTTGGGAGTCAGCTGGAACCGGACATCAGCTGAGTGACCTCAGATACATGACAATGTCCTCACAGCAGTAGAATACTGACCTTGCAAAGCCTCGTGAGCACGCATAGGTCATGCAGGAGAAAATACTTAGCCAAATAAATATTAGTTTTCTTCCCTTTTTAAAAATAATCAGGAACTCTGAATTTCACCTGAACATAATGTATTGACTCTCAACTGCTAATCGACTTGGACAGCTTTTTTTTTTTTTAAGATAACATTATTGACTTTTAATGAGCATACAAGTAATGCATGTTCTTCGTGGAAATTTGGGAAATGAAAAGAAAAGAAAAAAAAAAAAGAAAATCCCTCATATTCTTTCTTTAGGCAGAATCACTAAGGTTTTGTTTTTTCTTTTAATTTTTCCAGTTCTTTTTCAATGCCTATAGGCACTTTTTTTTGAACTTTGCCATCATACCACACACACGGTCTGCTTTGCGGCTTCCTCTCCTCCTCTCACACATCATGAGCACTTTCCCACGTCATCAAACGTGCAGAGTGGACATGGTTTTACAGTTGCTGCCATCGCTAACGAGAGCCATCAGTAAGATGACACTTGTTCTTCTAGGACACCTGTCAGTCACTGAAATCACTGTTCACGGGGCAGCAGTAGTGGCCACTGTTTGGCTCTTATTTTTAATACCCTCACTTCCAAAGCTGGCTTTTGGCAGGACCTTGAGTTCTTGTCTGGACTTTGGTTTCTGGTATGGCCAGATCTGGGAATGGGCATTAGGATGGCAGTGGTTTCAGCCTATTTGTCCTCCCACTGGCCAGAAGTTCCCTCTGCATTTGATCACAAAAGGCCACACTTGAAATGCAGTTATTGGAAAAGGTCCTTCAATCCACAACTGGCCCCAGGGCAGCAAAGAGTTGTGGTAAGATAGCTTCTGAATGAATCAATGCATGCATGAGGCAGGGGCCTTCCATTCATTCAGAAATGAGGATTCCATGTTGGTTACAGTTATTTTCAGCATGATATTATGGGGAAGTTTTAGCTTCTTTTTTATGTTACTTGACTTCTCAGTGCCTCAGCTTCCTCACCTGAAAAATGGAGATGATAATAGTTCCTATCTCATGGGGTTCTTGGGTGCTAAATGAATGAATGATACACACGTCGTGCTTTCAACATTGCCTGCCGAAGAGCGACTGCTCAATAAACCATAGCTATCATTATTATTATTATTATTATGTGCTTTTCTACATTTTCCAAGATTTTTGCAGTAAGTCCAGCTACCCATACACACAATATTTTTTAAAACATATTTTTAAAAAGAAACAACACACAATCATGGGAACACAGCATCTTAGACCAATAAAGTGAAACAGAATTGGGAGGATTGGACCTCCCAAAGGCTGGGAGTAAATCCCGAGGTCAAACCTGTTGCTGCCATACAATGTCTTTCTAGGGGCTGCCCCATAGGGAGTGTGCCTGACCTGTTTTGCTCAAATAACTGACTTTGATGGAAGGCAATTTAATACTAGGAACAGGGAAAAAAGTAGAATTGGCATCCGTTAATTAAAACTATTTCATGATATTTTCTATGAAAAAGCTGTAAGTCGCTATTACCTGCTGCCTGGCAGCCATTGAAAAAGCCCCAGCAGTGAACAAAGACTGGAACCCGAGGAAAATCATCGGGTGGGACGCAATCTTGCAACATGTAGGCTGGTGTAGAGTCTGAGACATGCTTCCTTAAGGAGATGCCACGCTCTGTGAGAGGAGGGTTGGTGTAAAAATCAGGGCGCTCTGAATTAGTCTAACTTATGCTTCTAAAAGTGATATTTTCTTCCCATGTCAAAACTCGCAACACCTGAGAAAATAAGTAGGAATGTCTTTGTGGTTATGAACTTTAAGTGAATGATGACAATTTTGAGATACGTGCCAAAATAGGATAGTCCTCGCTTTCCTCATTCCTCTTAAGAGTGGTCTGGACTTGCTCACGTCTAAAACCTGTAGCAGACGCTGTGGGAGCCTCTCCCCCTCCGAAGTTGGTGAGGGCTCCCTTTGTTCCCGCTTGGCCTCTGGAGTTGTTCTGGAGCTATACAGCTTAAGACCAGCAGATGGCAGGTGGCGTCAGGCTCGCGGACACTTGGAGACTGGGAAAGCCATCTTCTCTGCAGTAAAATTCTAAACTTCAGTTAGGAATAAAAGTGCAGTTGTTTTAGCTATCAGATATTGTGCTTGATAATCTGGTTTTGTGTTTCTATGGTGTCTAGCTCATCTGTGGCGGAAACAAAACTAAATATAACTCAGACACCATTTCACTCGTTCCTTTAACTGAAAATGGATAAGGCTCACCATTTTCCTCGACCTGTCCGGGACACTGTTGGGAGCCTCATAGCATGCTGTGGGCTGGAACAGCAGGACAAGCGATCAATAGATTCTGGGGAGGAGAGAATGAGCACACCACCCCTACGTGTTCTGAGAATGGAAGCGGATGATTGTCCCAACCCACCCCCTGCCCCTCCCCAGCCCATAGCAAAGACGCCTAGAATCGGAGCCGCGTTCCCTAGAATGCCTGCTGCTGGAATGGGGTTAGAGACAGCTGAAGGCATTGCTTGGGGTTTTGAAAGTAGATAATTTCCACCCTTACCAAGCAGAATTTAACTTAATCTCCTTGTTTTCAGCTCAGCACCTCAGCCCTGTCCTCCTCTAGGCCTCTTGTCCCTGAGCCTGGAACTTTTGCAGAGAATAGCTTCTAGTCTCTAAGGGGAGAGGGGAGAGGACAGGAAGGGTGGAAATACAAATGCCTGGCTGCATGGGGTGGAGCAGGGAGCCAGAGGTCCACCTTCCACAGACCTTCAACCAAACCCGTGTTTTCACCCTCACCTTCTATGGTACTTAGTGTCTCTAAGGCCTGAATCTTTCTGGGGCTCGTATGAGAAAATTGTTCATTAAAAAAAAAAAATCCTCGTGGCCAGCCTGGTGGTGCAGTGGTTAAGTTTGCAGTTTCCGCTTTGGCTGCCCAGGGTTCACCGGTTCAGATCCCGGGTGCAGACTTACGCACCACTTCTCAAGCCATGCTGTGGCAGGCATCCCACGTGTAAAGTAGAGGAAGATGGGCACGGATGTTAGCTCGGGGCCGGTCTTCTTCAGCAAAAAAGAGGAGGATTGACAGCAAATGTTAGCTCAGGGCTAATCTTTCTCCAAAAAAAAAAAAAAAAAGAAATCCTCTTTAGGAGATAAGCTATCGTTCTGTTAAACCCCTGCTCTACATTTTCACAGTTTCTCCCATTGTGAGTCTTACTTCCCCAGGGAAGAGTTTCCCAGCATCCTTTGCAGTGAGGGAGGAGGCGTGTGACCTAAGACACACCCACATGAAACTCTGCTTTGGAAGTCAGCAACATGAGCAAACAGATTGGGTTCTGAGCATTGTGTACCCATTTTGCAAGTGAAGGTGGTGGCAAAGAGTGGCGGTGGCAGCAGCGTTCTCATCAGGTCGCTTCTGGGTTGCGTTCCCAGGAGACCAGTCTTGAGTGTCTTTTTCTTCAGATCTCCCAGTGAGTCAGAACTACTAAGAAGTCTCAATAAATTCTGCTTGCTTAAACCAGCCTGATTGGATTCTATAGTTTGCAACTAAAAAAACAAAAAGAAAAAGAAAAGAAAGCCATAAAAACATTCGGGGGGCCAGTCTGGTGGTGTAGTGGTTAAGTTCTTGTGCTCCACTTTTCGGGTTCGGATCCCAGGCGTGGACCTATGCACCTATGTATGCGGTGCCCCACGTACAAAATAGAGGAAGATTGGCACAGATGTGAATTCAGTGACAATCTTCCTCAAGCAAAAAGAGGAAGATTGGTGACAGATGTTAGCTCAGGGCCAATCTTCCTCCCCCTCAAAAAAAAAGAGAGAGAGAAAGAATTTGGTCTCTGAAAGTAGGGTAAATCTAAAATCTATCAAAGTTTAAAGTGCAGAATTGGACTCAGGGGGTAGGAGGTGCAGCTGGGCAGAGGCAAGGTGTCTTTTGTTATGCAGCAAGTACTAGTTTACCCAGTACTGAGGGAGGTACTCTCTGACTGTGGCCTCAACCTAAGGTGGAGAGAAGCCCCATGATGTGGGGCTTTGAAAGGCTGACAAAGCCAACTGCTTCTTCATCCTCAAAAGAAGCAGTTACAAACAATGACTTCAAAGGAGTGGCCTTGGCTGGAAAGGCCCTACGTCTTTCTCCCATGAATTAACAGTCCTCTGCAAGATGCCTTGGTCAGGCCCATCGGGAAATTGCTGGTTCAGGAGGTGTCTCGCCGTAAGCAGCTATGATTTCAAATAGTCTCAAAGAAGAGGACACTGAAGGAGGAGGGCAGGACAGATCACGAGCATCCCAAGTAGAGGGCGAGCCTCTTCAGCGTTAGAGGCTGTCCACCCTGGATCTTTCGCTGTGTCTACATGCAATTGCACATGCAGTTGACAGGAAGCAAATAGAAGAGAAACTAATTAAGATTTTTAGGAAACCACATGGTTAAAGACACCTCAGGCCTGCCTGGCAACTGCCCATGATTTTATCCTTAAAACAAATCCCAGGGCTCTAGATCCACACCAGCATGAAGAGGGCTACGGAAGGTGTGGATCCCCTAAGAAAGCTCTGTTCTTTATTGCATACCATGCGTGAAGCCATGGGGATAAGCAACAAGGAGACCATCCCAGAGGGCAGCTTCTAAGATCGCCAGCCGAGTGTCAGGGCTGACAGTCATGGCCATCCCTGTCAGTAGGGTTTGCTATTTGCTACTGGCTACTGCTAGTGATGGCCGAGTGTTTCCCATTCTTCTATTTTTCAAACTGGAAGTTTAAAAAATCTTGGTTATCCTGTATATTCTCCACCATTGTGTGATGAGTGGGTTTTCAGTAAATAATAATTTTTTGAAATCAGTTATTATTAGAAGCCCTTATTATTTAAAATAGAAGATTCTTCTTCAGAAGAAAGACCCTAGAATAAGAAGGAAAGTGTCCTGGACCCAAAATCTTACTTAGATATCTCAGCAAGGACTGAGATTTTGAAGGGGCTCCAGATACCAGTAAGAATCATCATTATCCTCCTTTTCATCTGTTGGCACTTTCTTTTTTAACATGTAGTTGATGAACTGGTTGACGGGACGTGGTCTAGAAAGGATTAGGGTGTCTGTGTATAGATAGGATATAAGTGGCATTCAAGATGGAGAATGGTTGCCTGTGAACAGAAAGCATGTTGATCTCGTGTTCTGTCTGCCCCTTCTCCACTGTTCCTCACAATGACTTCCAACCTGGACTCCATTGAAATGGCCCGTCCTTCTCCCTCCCAACCCAGCGCTTACTGCAGAGTTAATCCAGAGGTCAGCTGAAGTCCAAAAGAAAGTGGCTCAAACCCCCTTGCAGGTGTGGGGAAGGCATTTGGCGTACGTGGTGGCTGGGCGGGCGATGGAGGCGGGAGGAGCTTGTGGCTTCCTCATGAACTCTGACTCAGGGCCCATACTTCTTCTGGTCATTTCCTCCCCCAAGGGCCACCTTTGTTTCCCTTCATTTGTACTCAACCTCATGCAATAAGTAACTAATAATGCAAACAAACAAACAAATAAAACCAACATCTTTGTGGGTGGAGCAGAGGGCTGAGGGAAGCCACGGAGGTTTTTGTATCAAGGTAATGTACATAGCTTAAAAACCTCAGAATTCTCAAAGTTAGAAAGACTCTTGGCCATTTCTGCCAGCTCGGGTTCTCACACTATCACCACCTCTGCCTCCACCCCCGTTGTTTCTTGGGTCCCTCTCTCCTCTTCCCTCTTGCCTCTCAGGACTAATGATCTCAGCCACATCCCACCAACTGCGCCCATGTCTGAACGTAGAACAGCTTGACCCCACCCTATTCTTCCCTCTTTTTCCAGACTCTGGGTCTGATTTCTCTTTCACACTCAATAACCTATGTAGGTATTGTAATAAAGCCTGTCCCTCCCTCAGAAGATTTCCTGTATAGCTGTTAATTATCCTTTAACCCTTCTACATACAGTTATAAGACCAGATGTTTTGTTTTGTTTTGTTTTGTTTTTAGCTTTTACTTACTATCAGAATGGCTATTGTTTGGGCAAAAGGTACGCATCAAAATTTCAAAAATTTCAGAAAAGTACAAAGAAGTGACAAATCTGTAGCATCCAAAACTCAGTATTTCTTAAGGACAGTCCCCATTCCTTCCATGTTTCATTCAGATCCTTCAAGCTCCCCTCTCTAAAAAAAGGATCATTGGCTTGACTTTTTAGGGCTGCCTCACTGAATTTTAGAAAAATACAGATCCTGATGGAGATCCAAGGAGGCATTTGCCAGCGGCGAGGGCCTCCCTGGTCTCCATCCGTGCCCACAATATTTGGCAGGTAGTCCTGGTAGTTTGTGGTTTGGGATTGTAGCTGTTTCCTTGTTTCATTCATGACGGGCAGACTTTTGCTTCTATTTTTGTTTCATTTATTATTTTCGTTGGATTTCTAGGAAGAGGAATGGCAGGAGTGTTTTTACTCTGCTGTCTTTAACAAGAAGATCTACTTTTTAAAATAATTATGTGTCTGCTTTTAATTTTTTACTTTAAGAAAAAGTCAAGGGAAGAGCGTATACACAATTCTAGTTAACTTCCAGTTGTTGGGTACCCGATGGGTTCAGGGAGGTGCTTCCCTGAACCAAGTCGGTTCCGCGCTGAAGATGGCCTTCCCACAGCACTGGTACCCTGCTTAGAATTCTCCCAGGGAGAGAGGGCCTAGCTCCCTGGGAGCTATCACCATAGAGGGCCCTGCTGAGAGAGCAGACCGCAAATTACACCAGCTGCAGACACTTACCCAGCACTCGTAGGGAGGATGGAGCCTGATGCCGGAAGACTGAGAGGAGTCATACCTCAGCTGGAGAACAGCAGGAGCCTGCAGAGACGGCCAGCCTGCCGCTACGCGTCCCTCCTCCTGCTCCGTCATCCAGACGCCATCTTGGGAAGGAAGGAGGAGGGGAGAGCCTTGGAAGGTCGAGAGCAGCCTCCCCTAGGACACTTCAACGTCGAATTGAGTGAATTAAGCCCCCTCCCCGTTTTTCACCCTGGAAGAGCCTGTTACTTAGCAAGTTGATTTCTGCCATATGTAGGAAAGAGAGCTTCAGAGCAAGATTAAATTAGTTATAGAAAACAAATAAGCTACTGTTTTTGTACATCTGATTTGTAAGGTGTAAATCTTGATCCTGCAACATCTGTGATTTCAGCTCCGTCTTTCTGCCAGAGGCAGCCTGCTGGCAGGAGAACCGCGCAGCCTGGGAGCCGACCTGGGTTTACCCCTGGCTCTGCCACTAACTAGCTGTGTGATGTCGGCTAAGACACCATCTTCTAGTTCTAAATTTCATCAACTAAAATGTAGGGGTTGGACCAGATCAGTGATTTTCAAATATTTCTTTTTACTTTGTTTTTTAGCTGCTCCCTTTTGTTAAACACAATCTTACTTAGATGGACAATGCACAAAACAGACACAGTTGGAGTTTCCTCTGACAAAGTGGGGAGGAGGTGTCTGGGGCCACATGCATCCGGTAGTCCCTTGGGCGCCTCCAACAGTCCGTACGTCACCATGGAAGACTGTGCTCTCTCTGTTCTTTTGGATTCCAGTCCTCAATCATTCCATAGCTGTCCAAGGACAGGAGGGGCTGGCAGCAGAATGAATAATCTGTTCTGTGGTCCATGGGCATCTGAGGAGATTGGTGCTAACTTGTCCTTATAGGAACAAGTCAATTATCCTAATGTTAAAACACAAAAATTCCCAGAGCTTCGTGGTGGTTGGAGGTTCTCTTATTTACAACCAAAAAAATCTTGAGGTGACCATGAACTAGAAAGTGGGTCACCGTTGTATGATGAACATTGCAGTCAGTCCGGGACCCAGCAGGAGTTTAGTGTTTCGTCTGTGCTGGGTGCTCTGTGTGTTATTTTATTCAGTCCTGACCACACCCCAAGAAGTGAGGATGCTCCCCATCTTACAGATAAGGAGACTGGAACAGGTTAGGTAACTTGCGCAGGTATCACACACTATTAGAGAGAATCACAACTTTGTTTTCAAACATTTACGGTCATAAAGAAGATGTTCAAATATACAAGCTGTTAACCAAAACCATGGAAACTTGTCATCCCACGGAACCTACCATTCAGTGACTCTCGGAGCACTTTTGCACAAGAAATGGATAAGGAAAATGTTTGAGACAAACAATCTGAGTCTTCAATGCTGATCAAAGTTCTCTGCAGCAGTGAAGACAGCCTGTGGGTGTTTCGTGGAGGTTTACCAAGAAAGCGGGCACCTTCCCCTCCACTTCATGGACTTAGATTTTAAGAAGCTCACCCGTTCCAGTCCATGCAGAAAAATACTCTCAAAGGAATATTTACAGTGTGGATCTTATATTAAACATTTGGTTTTATATACTTAAATATTTATAAAAGCATATGTGGAATAAATTTTAGTCCACAAACTGAAGTGTACAAAACATATCAATCTCTTTATTTCTTTAAATCAACTTAGTTTTCTGACTCTCAGCCTCCATCTTTCCTCAAAGATGGCAACAACATCTGTCTCATCCTTGTTGGGCCCCCCTCCTTCTCAGAGTCACACCAGAACCCTGAAGGTTTAATTGCTATGAGGACAATTGAGGAAGGACCTCTAATTGCCAGTCTTTCAAGGTACCACTGGCATCTGCACTGTGAGGCCCACAGTGGTGCCCTGAATCTTGGGGGTGCCATTTTGGATTAAGTGACTTTACCACGGGTGCCTCCCTCTAGGTACACCAAGAAGCCACCACCTCATGCATAGCTGCATGGCCATGTGACCTGTTTGGTTTCACAGGGTCCCACACTCAGAAGAATCTGGAATCTTTTTCAATGCTCTGCTGTTGCCGTCTTGAAAGTTGAACAAGGGGCCCACAGTTTCATTTTGCATGGGGCCCTGCAAATCGTATAGCTGATCCTGCCTGTGGGTTGGTCGTCACCTCCACTGCTCACCGTCTCAATGGGGTCTGCAGCCCTTTTCCTGTACCACCTCAGCCAGAAGAACTTCTGTCTCCAACTCTCTGCCCTCCAATGCTTTGGCCCTCTTCCTGAGAGTCTGGAGCACTTAACATTATTTCTTCAGTGAGCTTGGGCAAAAATCAGGAAGAGCCACAGACTTGGGGCTTCTGCCTTCCATCCTGCAAAAATCCCTGAGTCAAGGAAGCACAAAACAGACTGGTTCCTACGTGAAATGAAAAAAAAAGAGGACACAATGCGTGCGGAGAAAAATCACACCTTAATGTTTCAGTAAACGATTATGCCACATATATAGTTGTGCTTTAATTAACTGTAAGTTATTTTCATGATCAGTTTTGATGATGTTGGCATATGAAATAGATCTTTAGGACCAGCACCCCAATGCCTGCTGCTGTACCCATAAAAAGCCAGGGTACAGAGACCTATGCTGGGTATCACTATTATTAGGATGACCATATACATTCTAGCTCAAACCGGGACACTTTTGAAAGGAACACTATTAATAACGGACTAGAACAGTAAGAGTGACCTGGGACCACTGTGGACAAACAGGGACACATGGTCACCCCATCTCTGAGTGACAGAGCCAGGATTTGAACCCAGGTCTCTGTGACTCCCACTGTTTGGGGATTAATTAAGTTAATCTGTGGCTGGCTCATCCAACCCCCTGAGTGCTGTATCCCTGTTATGGTCCTGTTGACACGGCCCAAGAAAGACTCGGTTCACAAATGGAGAATTTTATTCATGAGAAGCCCAAGAACGGCATTCCTCAGCTGCAGTTGGCCAGTGCTCCAGGCATGAATGGGGGAAGTTTCATCTTCAATATTTACTGAAAACAGACGCTGAAGTTTGAGAAACAAATGTACAGAGCTCATTCCAAAAGCCTCTTTATATACATGTTAAATCAGTTTGTGGGAAAGAGACCACAGAGATTGTTTAAACATTCATACTGATGACACAACTGTTCTAAAATATGCAGTTCCTTGTAGTTATATGTGGAATTAATTGCATATGGAGAAGTCATCTTTTGAAACCGGATTAAAAGGAAATAGTTCATAACTCAGCGATATCAACATGCACACCAGTGTGCCTGGGACTCAGCTTGCCTCGTTTTTCTTATCTCAGCCACTGTCTGAAGACGTTGTTTTCTCACTTGGGGCGTCATGACTCAACTATGTAGCTCTGTGGAGAGAAAAAAACTCTGGGGCCAGAAGAGAAGAGCTCTCCCTTCAGCACAAGTGGCGCTGTGGGTCGTCTCTCTGACCTTGGATTCTGCAGTGCAGCTCACTTCTGCATGTCTGTCCCTTTAGCAGAGGACTTGAAGAGCTGGTCCTTGTCTACCCTAGAATTCAACAGAGTTATGCAGCAAGTATGGGAGCACGAGTTCCTCCCTCACCACACAGCACATTTCAATAGTCATCCTTAAATGAATTACCCACAGTTCTTAGCAGGGTCTCTTGTTAACCACAAAGCAGTTAGACAGCTATGTTTAGAGAGAAACAGCTCTTTATCTCTTGCACTCTAAGAGAAAGCAGCAGTGATTTCCTAGAGATGGTCTTCGCACTGCTCCTGGGCTCCAGTTTCTCTGTGATACAATCAGCCCTCAACCCAAGCTACATAAAGTGGTGGAACTCCCCCAGATGTCTTACTCATGGCAGTAATCACACTTCTAGTACATCTGTTGTTTTTAAATTTCCAAGTCCCATTAATTCTTCCTTTTCTTTTTTTTTTTTAAAGATATGAGGAGTTGAGAATACCCATATTCGCTTTGAAGTACCCTCACTTAAATGAGAGATTTGAAAAAAAATCGAGACATGAGGCAATCCTGAAAATATGAATAAAAGAATATAAATATTTCTCCAGCCTCTCTAGTCTTCATTAAAATACGCAAGAGGAAGAAACTGGTTTGCCCTTCTATATTTAATTTGGACTCTAACCTCTTTGAAAACTTCAGCAATATGATTAATTTTAGCTTATCTCATGGAATGTCTCTCCACCTATAAATAAGTCTATTCATCTTCAGAAGAGCATAAATACGCCTCCTGTTTTACTACTATTTTTTAATATCTCTTGCATATAATTGTAATGAGATCTATTGCCAGAACAATGGCTAAGTATCGGTTACATTTCCATTATGCTCTATTAGTTTCATGGTTGGAAAACTTAAGCAAAGATAAACTTCACTGGATGAATATGAATACAATGTTCTTCTGAGTAACATGAATAATTCAAAGATATTCGATCCAACAAGACCAAAAGGAGCAAGAAAAGAGAAGAAGAGGAGGAGACAGAGAAGCAGGGAGGGGAAAGAAGAGAAAAGAGGGGAGGAGAAGAAGAGCTGGGGAGGTGTAAATTTCAGGTAAAGATGTAGAAAATTTCCTTTTTATATTTTTTCTATGTTACCCCACAAAATGTTGGAAAATTTATGGAACAGCGAAAAGAGGATGGGACAGGGCTCAGAAGATCCTTCTCTACCACTTTATCAGCTAAGGGTCTGATTTTCTACTTTCCTATCTCCCAGAGCCCCCAGGCTCGAGGGAAGTCCATGCATCCCCTCCTTCGGAAAGTGCTTTGTCGACAAGAGCACACTAAACGCTGCATTATTTGATGCCTTGAGGCGGTAAATGTAAGAAGTTATTTCCCTCGTGAAGTTATAATCAAATAATTAATAGTACTTATAACAAAAATATATGCTTCAAATTGGTGATAAAAGCAACCCGTTCAATGGGAGATGGCATACTCAACTATTAAAAATCGCATTGCTCCAGAAAAAAGTTACATGTCTGGTCTTTCAAGGGCCACAATTCATTTCTTATATTTGAACTCAAACCTTGAAAATGAAAACTTACACATGGAACTTACACAGGGGAAATGAGTTAACAAGTTTTCTTTCCTAGGTCATTCCCCATTGGAAGAATGGACTTTCCGTCAGAAGACAAAGGACATGCTTTTCTCCGGAGAAATATCTCCCCATTGATAAATAATGAGCAAATGCAGAACACTTAAGCAGCATTCCCGCCAGTAGTGTGAGCCGCGTCAGCACTAACCAGCTGGTTCTTGTCTGTTTGGCAGTCAAAGAAAATGGGAACTCAGCATGCATCCGCGTTCCCAAGGAAAGAGGGATTCGATCTGCCAGGTGTGCGCATGGGCAGAATGCCCAACTCCCGGTCGTTTTACAGAAACCTGGCTCAGGCATGGCCAGCAAAGCTGCACAAGCCCCAGGAAAGCCGGCAAAAGCCACAGTTGCTGTTTCTGTGACATGGTCACGCTCTGCAAGACATCCTGTGTTTTCTCCAGTTGGTAAACAAGTGTTCAGAGAGCAAATGAGAGCCATGGAAGACGGTGGACAATTCAAGTGTTGTGATTTCAACCATTCATTAAATCAGTACAATTATTCCAGTAATCATACATGCAGAATGCGGAACCCAGAATGCGGAAGGCAGAGGTGGTGAGGAAGGAATTACCAAATAACTGTCACCTCTGGCCCATTTGCTTCTCTCTGTACACTCTAGGAACTGGGATGGTGTGCGTTCACACACTTCGCAGACAAAGCTTTCGGGTGTTCACTTGGAGTTATTGTGTAGCAAGTCTTAGGCAATACACTTTGCTTTTGTCTAACCCAGAAAGGTGAACTGGAATGAGAGTGATTTTCTGGATAATTCGATCTAATGGAATAATACCCTGGAGTCGCGTGGTGATGTCAAGGTTCTTGCAGCTCATGCCTTAGAACCCAGTTACATGGGAGACCATGTTTGAACAACGTCCTTTAAGGAATTCAGTAACTAAACCCCACTGGATGGGAGCCAAGACAAGCCTCTTTAATGCCAAATTCCACTCGAGTGGGTCATGTTATTGGATGGCTCAAATGAATTTGGGCCAGGAAAAAAAGGGCCCCCTTTCCCTCTATAGTTGGGTTTTTGTCTGAATTATCCAGAAAATTGCTTCACTTTTCAAGTTTCTTTTGCCTGCCTGGAGTAGAGAGGCAGCTCCACTTGTTTAGTTTTGCCCTTTGTTATAATAGAATCATTGCTTGTAATTCTCAAAAATCACTCTCAGGACAGCGTCTAACTTTCGTATTATCACAAAGAACCGCTTAATTCCAAACGTTTTTTTATTCTTTTATAAAATTTTTCATTTGTTCATTGTGATTCATTGAGCAAATATTTATTGGACAAACAAAAGACATATTATCTTTTTACGTCGTGCCTTTTATTTGGGAATCTCTAATCAGTTGAAAAATCTTTTAAGTATTATGAGGCATCAGGAAAAATGAAAAATTTTTGGAAAGGTTCTCCTGCAGAGGATGTGTTTCTTCAAAAACAAGAAGTTGAACTTGTAAAACAAGTGTATTCTTGGAAGCTGACACAGCACATTTTGCTTGAAAAGATTTCAGGCATTAACATTTAATCCTGACAACAGTAGTCCCCCCAAAATAAATTGTCTCTCTCTTTGAAGACTGGAGAAATGGAAACCTTTATGTTGTGTCTTTTCCTCCATTGGATGATCATTTAGATCCAGGCCACTCATCTCTCACCTACTCCGTGCGCCAGGTCATCCTGTCGAGTTCAAAAGCAGGAAATGAGACTACACGCAGAGTGGAGTTTTCTTTCTGCCTCACCCCTCATTTCTGCTTTTCCTATACCCTTCCCAAACTTGGCAGCCCATTTGAAAAAGAAAACGACTCATCCTTCAAGGTATATTGTGTATCTCTTTCTCTGCTATGGTATTGATAACTGCTGTCTTATTTGTCTCTCGTAAGCGACAACAAATAACAAATGGGTATCCCCCTGCTGAATAAAAGAAGTTGTGTTACCCAAGTGTCGGGGAGAGGGAAGTTACGTCCTGAAGGTGCTGAGGTTCTATGTTAGATTTGCTGATCCCTTTGGGTTCCTGAAATGTGGTCTGCCGTGAACTGGCAGCTGGGAATTGAGGGAAGAAGGTAGACAATCAGCTACACGACAGTCAAGCGAGGAGGCTCACCTGCTATTTGCCTGGTTGTGTTCCTGCTCTCATAACTGACGTCTACACAGCTCCAGCTCCTCAGAAGGGGTCAAGCAGAGGACAGATGAGCCTGTAGGGAGTGTCAAGCATCAGATGAGTAGATGGACTGGGTGATCATAAATTATTTTTTAATCATGAAGTTGTGCGAATCCCAATTAAACTTTTTGTTTATTATTGCAGTTTTTCATCCTTTGTGTATGTGAGAGAATGTAAAACATAATGCACGTACAGAAAAGTGCATAAATCAAACACCTGTGAAATCACCATTTAGGTCAAAAATTGAACATAGCCAGTACCTCAGAAGCCTCCCTCGACCTTATCGATCACAGCCCACCATCCTGACTTTTATGCTAAACACCTCTTTTCTTTATAGATCTATCCCCTAAGTATGGATCTACAAGCAATATAATTTAATTTGCCTGTGTTCTAAACTTTATATAAACAGAACCATACATTTATGTGTTTTGTGATTTTTGTTCAACCTCATGTTTCTAAGATTGACTCCTGCTGTTAGATAGAATTGCCCTTCATTCATTTTTGCGGCCGGACACAGATAAGGCTTGATGGGTGAAGCTTAGGCAAGTCCTGAGCCTCCATGACTGAGTAGTTCATTAGTACTTCAACAGGCATGAATGCTCTGTGCCCAGGGTTCCACTGTGGAGAATAGAATCCCTTCTAGCTAGTTTAGGCAGGCAGAGATTTCCTGCAGCTTTCTAAGCAGCATGTAAAATCATCGGAAGGATGGACAAAAACAGTCCCTAGGGTGAGTTTCTGGAAATCTTCCTCCCATCTCCCCAGCCACACCACGGGATTGGGTACCCAAGCAGCCCCTATCACTCTAGTATCTGGACTCTTCTGGGTCCCACACCACCTTGTCACTGCCTTGATCCTGAAGCCACTGCAACCAGAAACTGTCCTGATTAAGAAAGTACTGTGCTTACGAAGCCATGGATGCTACAGACTCCAGAACTATTCTGGGCCCAATACAAACTTCGCCAGAAAAAATGAGCATCCCGTGCCTTTCTTCCTGACACCTGTGAAAGGTGCCTGTGCTAGTGACTAAACCTCTGCTAGCATTGCCGAGAAAGACCGAACACATCCATGACATGCCTGCCAGCAGAAACAACAAGAGCAAGGTGAAGGCATTTGGTTTGCAGAGCCTGGAAACACCTGGAACTTTAGCTGATGTGTGTGTGGAAATGTAGTCTTTAGTTTTCCAGCCTCTGTTGTACTGGAAAGCACATTTCAGCAATGCTTTTCACACCAATCGGGACCCATTGTTAAGTAATCATGAAAGCACTGAAAAAAATGAAATAGAACAGAATAGAAATTTCAGAGGGCATCAATTCAGTAAGGATAAATACTGTTTTGTGTAACACACATATATGTGTATACTGGATTGCAATGTAAGATGTTTTTCTTACTGTGGGTTGAGTTAAACAAGAGTTTGAAAGCCACTACACTAGAAGACAGTGGAATAGATGTTGAGTGCCGGTCAACCGTATCCACCACGGCTCCTGCTGCTGGACGTGGAGTAATAAGCATGTTCAACACTGAGACCAGTCCTGTTGGCTAGTGTAATCTAACAGTCCACTTTGGAGCATCTTAGTCTCTGGATCATCCCTCAGCCTGACCAATTCAGAGGCAGGAGACAAGGCTAGTAGCTTGGATCAAGTCTTCTCCGCAAATTCCTTAAATTCAGCTGAGATCAGCTCCAGAAAAGATAGGGCTTGGCAATCTATGTGCTGCAAATAACTGGTCGAGTGCTACGATGCTACCACAGGTGTCTGTGTCCACCTGCTCCCCTTTTGGAGTCATCTTCAACGAGTCCCTTAGCGACCTTCGTGAATCACAAACCTGATGATATCTCTCTGTTTTAAAGCATTTAGTAGCACCCTTGGACTTACAGCAGTGATTCCCAAACTTGAGGCATTTGTTAAAATACGGATTCCCAGATTCTCCTCAGAGATTTTAATTTACAGCAGTGTCTTATCCACAGTTTTAGTTACCCGGGCTCAGAAAATATTAAACGGAAAATTCCAGAAATAAACAATTCCTAAGTTTTAAGTTGTGCGCCACTCTGAGTAGTGTGACGAAATCTCGTGCTATCCCGGCTCCCCCCGGCCTGGGAGGTGAATCACCCCCTTGCCCGCAGATTCACACTGTATCTGCCACCCTCCCGTTAGTCACTGAGTAGCCATCCAGGTCATCAGACGACTGTCACGGTATTGCAGTGCTTGTGTTCATGTCACCTTTATTTTGTTTATTAATGGCCCCAAAGTACAAGAGGAGTGAACTGGCAATTTGGATATGTTAAAGAGAAGCCATAAAGTGCTTCATTTAAGAGAAAAGGTGAAAGTTCTTGACTTAAGGAAAAAAATATATCATATAATGAGGTTGCTAAGACCTACGGTAACTTTTTATTACAGTATATTGTTATAATTGTCCTATTTTATTACTAGTTATTGCTGTTCATCTCTTACTATGCCTAATTTATAAATTAAACTTTATCATAGGTCTGTGTGTATAGGAAAAAACAGTAGATGTAGAGTTCGATACTATCCGTGGGGGTCTCGGAATGCATTCCCCACAGATAAGGGGGACTACTGGATTAGGTTTGGGATGAGGCCCTGGAATTTTTACTTTTAGAACCCTGGTGGATAAAAACCAGACTCCTTAGCATGGTCAAAACAGTGTGGCCCCACCTCAAGCTGGCCCCACCTTGATTTTCCCAGACTCTTCCTCCTCCCCTACTGCCAGTTCCACTTTCTTCCTTGCTGCCCTCCCCCTTCTCTAGACAAGGAACTACTTCTATGTCCTCTGTTCTTTATGCTTTCATACCCCATGTTACCATGTGCTGCTTCTTATAACTGAAGCATTCTACTTATTCCCACTCTCATCAACTATTCTTCAAGCTCCTACTCACCTTAAAGGACCTAGCTCCAATATTCCCTCTCTAGGAAACTTTCTCCTATATGCTAATAAAGTTCTGATTCCTTTGGCACTCCATATGTTTATACCCACCTGCATTATAATACATTGCTGTAATGACAGTGAATTGTAATTTGTTGTTGACATTATTTTCCCCTACTAAAACCAGGAGCTTATTAGATATAAGCACTGTGTCTTATTCTTTTTTGTATCTCCACTGCCTGGTACATGTAAAAGTATCATCAATATTTGTGAATGAATGAATGGATGGTATATGGATGGATGACTGGGTGGATGGATGGTTAAATGAATAGAACTTCTTCTCTAACTGCAGGTTTTTCTCTTGATATTAGTCTTCAATGGAAATTAGGGCTATTACTACTGAAACAGCTGATCTTCCATCAGGATAGCTGATGCTTCTGGAAAATAAAATGGATTATGTGTCGAAACCAGGTTCTATGGGATTCAGTTTGAGTCATCCATGGATGTCAAGGCTGGTCAGTAGAGGTTTGATTAGAAGCTCAATATTGGTGCAGTCTCAAAATATCTTCCAAAAAAATGCTTATCGGTTCCGAGAGGGAAAATGGTGACTTTATGGTGGAGAAACTTGGTAGACATCAATTTGATCCAGTGAATAATAACCTCACTGGTTGTGAGACAGATGGGCCTCATATCTCTCTTGATGTAGTCTCCCAAGAAAAGCACGACATCATAGCATTCCTGCAAAGAAAATGCGGCCTGATTCTGGATATGGGAAGTCATCAGACAAACTCAGGTAGAGGAACATCTACAGAATGAAAAGACAGAAAGACTGAGAAACTTCCAGGTTGAAGGAGATTGAAAATCCACGACAATTCAATGCAAAGCATGATCCTGCATTGGCTACTTGACCATAAAATAGAGAGACATTTTTGGGACAGTTGGAAAAACTTGAGAGTGTTCTGCAAACTGGATGGTAGTGTTGTATTGCTGTTGTTTTCTTAATTTGGTTGTACTGTGGTTAAGTAGGAGAGTACCTTTGTTTTGGAGAAATAGACATTGGACATTTTGAGAGTGATGAATCATCAGGTCTGCAATTACTGCTTAAATGGCTTAAAAAAGAATAATGATAAAATGATAATGGATATATATATAGAGAGAAAGAGACGGACGGAGATGGAGCAAATGTGGTAAAATATTAATAATTGGGAAATCTGGGTAAAGAGGATATGTGAGTTCTTTGCACATGTTTTTAAATTTTTGTGTTTTTGAAATAATTTAAAAATAAGTTATTGATTTCCACTGTGACCCAGAGGCAATAACAGGGATGAGATTTGCCTTCTTGCCTCAAACAACTGCCAAGGCAGCTTGAGCTTGCAAGATGGAGTACCTGGAACAGAGGAGAGAGTTGCATAGAGAACTCTGGAGGTGTGCGGAGGGTTCCCTCTGAGTATTCAGCAGAGCACTGATCAGTGCATGTGCATGAGAAAACTACCCAAGACAAGAGAAAACATTAGAGAAGAAGTATTCAGCACTCACGAAGGGCCAGGAATAGTGTCTGTTCTCACCACCCAGGTTTGAAAACCTCAAAACTCGTGGAGCATTGGGTAGAGTAGTTAGAAAGGTCTTACCTCAGTGCTAAGGAACACATTGCCAAGATTAAAGGCTGCTCTGGTCCAGGCTAACAAATCTTAAAAAGCAAGACCCAAAAAGGATCAAAGCATTTCCAAGAAACTTAACCACATCCCAGAACAAAGCTTAAGAATATTTATAGGTATGCAAAAATATTTGGCACCCAACAAGGTAAAATTCACAATGTGTGGTATCCAAAAAAAGAATACCAGGCATTCTAAGAAGCAGAAAAATGTGACTTATAAGGAGGAGAAAAATCAATCAATTGACACATGTTAGAATTAGTAGACACAGACATTAAAAGTTATTATAACTATATTCCAGAAACCCAAAAACAGAGATAAAGAAGATATAAAAAACAAATACAAAAAAAAATCAAACTAGAGCTAAAAACTACAATGTTTGAGATGAAAAATACACTGATGGAATGAATAGCAGATTAGACATTACAGAAGAAAAAATTAGTGAATTTGAAAATATAGCAATTCAAGATGAAACACAAGAGAAAAAAGTATTTTTAAAAAATTATAAGGGCTTCAGTAGCTGTGAGACAACCTTTAGCAGACTAATGTATGTGTCATCAGAGTCCCCAAAGGTGGGTGGGTTGGAGAGAAAAAAAATATTTGAAGAAATAACTGGAAATTTCCAAATTTGATGACATCTATAAATCCACAGATTCAAGAATCCCAATGAACTCCAAGCACAAGAAAGAAAGAAATTACACCTATACATATCATAATCAAATTTCTCAAAAGCAGTGATAAATAGAGAATCTTAAAAGCAGCTAGAGAAAAGCCACATGTTACATACAGGGGAACAGAAATAAGGAAGATAGCAAATTCCTCATCTGAAACTATGCAAGCAAGAAGACAAGGGAGCGACATCTTTAACATACTGAAGGAAAAATAACTGTCAACCTAGAAGTCTACACCTGGTGAAATAAAGTCTTTTCCAATCATACAAAAGCTGAAAAGATTCATGAAATTAACATTCAAGAAATGTTAAAGAAATCCTTCAAGCAGAAGGAAAATGTTACCAAACGAAAATATGGATCTACTCAAAAGAATGAGGAGAACCATAAATGGCAACCATGGAGAATATATATAAGATTTATTTTATTATTATTTAAATGTATTTTTAAAATATTTGATTATTTAAATAAAAATTATAGCAGTGTGCTATGAAGTGTGTGACATATGGATAAATAAAATGAATGAAAACAATATCACAAAGGCGGGGAAGCCAGAAATGGGAGCATGCTATAGATCTGGATAATAAGGGAATATTTTCAACAACTCTACATCAATAACTTCAATAACATAAAGAAATGGATAAACTCCTTGAAAGATACAAACTATCACAGTTTACAAAAGAGAAAATATGTATGCTTCTTAGCACTGGAACTACTAAAAAATTGAATTTATTGTTAAAAACCTCCCCATAAAGAAAATTCCAGGTTTTGATGACATCACTAATGAATTCTACCAATATGTAGAGGATAAGTAATACTAACTCTACACAAACTCTTCCAGAAAATTGAAGAGAAGAAAATACTTCCCTTCTTATTCTGTAAGCCCACTCTTACTCTGGTACCAAACCCAAATAAAGACATTACAAAATAGGAAAATTATGGATCAATATTCCTCACGAACATAGACCAAAAATTTGAAAGGAAATTTTAAAAAATCAAATCCAAGCATATATGAAAGGCATAATACATCATGACCAAGTGAGGTTTATTCTAAGAATGCAAGTTTGGTTTAACATTCAAAATCAATCAGTGCAATTCACCATATTACATTAAAAAAGAAAAACCATATCATCCTCTGAATATATGCAGAAATAGCATTTGACAAAATTCAACATTCATTGCTGATAAAAACTCTCAGCAAACTAGCAATAGAAGAGAATTTCTGCTCAATCTTACAAAGGGCATCTAAGAAAAACCTAGAGCCAACATAATACTTAATGGTGAAAGACTGAATGCTTCTTCCCTAAGTTCAGGAAGAAGAAAAAGATGTGCCTTCCTTCTCATGTTCCTGTTTAACATTGTGCTGGAGGTCTAGCCATAGCAATAAGGCAAGAAAAAAAGTGCATTTATTTTGGAAAGGAAGAAGCAAAATTGTTTTTATTTGTGGGGTGTGTGATTGTCCATGTAGAAAATCTGATGGAATCTACAAAAGATTCCTAGAACAGATAAGCAAATTTAGCAAATTTGAAGGATAAAATATCAATACCAAAATTAATAGTATTTCTATAAATTAGCAATTGGAAATTGAAATAAAAATATTATTTAAGATAGCATTAAAAATACAAGATAGTTAAGGATAAATCTGGACACTGAAAACTACAAAATATTTCTGAGAGAAATGAACTATGATTTAAATAAATGGAGAGACGTACTTTTACCATGGGCCTTAAGGTTCAATATCATTAAGATGACAAATTTATCTGTAGCTTCAATGCAATATCAATCAAAATCATAGCAGGCATTTTTGGGGGTACTAATTGAAAAACTAATTCTAAAGTTCACATGGAAATGCGAAGAACCCAGAATAGCCAGAACATCTCTGAAAAAGAAAAGCAATGTGAAGGCTCACACTTCCTTATTAGAAAGACTTATTGTAAAGTCTTTATATAGATTCATTATAAAGCTAAAGTAATCAGGACACTGTGGCATTGGTGTAAATATAGACATATAGATCAATGGAACAGAATAGAAGGCATAGAAACAGATCCACAGATATAGCAACTAGTGGATATATGAACAAAACACATACAGACAAGTAATCTTCAATGTAGGCGCAAAGGCAATTCAGTGGAGAAAGAATAGTCTTTTCAATGAATGGTGCTGGAAAACTTACACAAAACAAAACAAACAAAAAAGGGGCCAGCTCCAGTGGCCCAGTGGTGGCCCAGATTCAGTTCCCAGGTGCAGATCTACACCACTTGTCAGGGGCCATGCTGTTGCAGCAGCTCACATACCAAAACAGGAAGATTGGAAACAGAGGTCAGCTCAGGGTGAACCTTCCTCAGCAAAACAACAACAGCGACAAAAACAAAAAACACAAAAACTTGGATCCATACCCAGAACCATATAAAAAAATTAACTCAAAATGGATTATAGACTTGAATATAATCTTAACTCTAAAAGTATAAAACATTGTCAAAGGTATTTTAGATACAGCATCAAAAACACGATCTACAAAAGAAAAACTTGGGCGTATTAATCATTAAAAGCTTCAGCATTAAAACCTCGATTCTTTGAAGGACTTGTTAAAGAGAATGAAAGCACAAAACACAGACTTGGGGGGGAGACCTTAGTGTTTATCTCATAAAGACTTGTATCCACAATATATTTTTGAAACTGTCAAAAGAATAATAAGAAAACAAACAAACCAATTAAAAGCTCAGTTTAAAAGTGGGCAAAAGAGTAGAACAAATACTTCTCCAAAGATGATGTAAGAGTGGCAAATAGGCACTTTTCATTAGGAAATGCAAATCAAAATCACAATGAGATACCATTATACACCAATTACAGTGGCAAAAATTAAAAAGGCTGACCATATCAAGTGTCGACAAAGACATGGAGGAACTGGAAACCTCGTACATTGTTGGTGAGAATGTAAAATATTATAACCACTTTGGAAGATTGTTTAACAGTTTCTTAAAAAGTTAAACATGGACCCAACATATGATCCAGCTGTTCCACTCCTAGGTACTTACTTAAGAGAAAAGAAAGCATACATCCGTACAAAGACCTGTACTTAAAGGTTCGTAGCAGCTTTACTTGTGATAGCCAGATGTTTATTAACAGGTAAACAGATTAACAAATTGTGACATATCCATTCCACAGAATACTAATCCGCAATGTAAAGGAATGAACCATTGATATACACAACAACATAGATGAATCTCGAAATAACTATGCAGAGTGAAAGAAGCTAGACAAAAAAAAGAGTACGATGTAAACACACCTATGGTAATAGAGAGCAGGTCAGCTGTTGCCTGGGAGGGTGGGTAGTGAGGGAGAGGAGAGAGGGATTACAGAGGCAGGAGGAACACTGATTTGCATCCTTCAATTGATGTTCCCTATAATGAATGTGATGATAGTTTCATGAGTGTATGCATTTGTCAAAACGGATCTAACTGACCACTTTAAATATGTACAGTTAGTTCTGTCGATGATATCTCAGTAAACTTTAGAAAAGCAATAAAATAAAATATTAAAGACAGTATTAAAGAGCCCTTTATAGGTAGGTAATGATGTTGATTGCTGGGGAATTGGATGGGGGTGGGCAGTTCATACGCAGGTAGAAAAATAGGTGAAGTATGAGCTAGAGCTAATGGACACCCTTGCAACAGGAAAAACTAGAAAATCGACAAAACAAAACAAAATGCTGTTCTTACTCTAGGTTATGTTTCTCTAGGACAAAAGTTGTCCGTTAAGGACACATCATTATAGGGAACATAGTCTTGATAAAGGTAAACATTCCTCATGTTTATCATCAGAAGTGTGTCCTCAAGAAGACTTTAGTAGGCAGCAGAAGATTATCTGTTTCTCTCTGGACTTTGTGCTCCAGGGTCGTCTTGGAGGGGACACAATTTAATCCCCAGCGGGGGATACCCATCAATAGGTTGTTCCCCACCCTCTCAGTAACTCCTCCCCAGGCCAAGGGCGCTGACTTCTCTGATTGACGAATTTGGAAGTAGAAAGAGCTCCCTTTCCTCTTCCCTCCCTCTTTGGCACGAGCTGCCTTTGGGTGGTGTGCATTCTCCTCAGTTTCTTCTTGAGGTAATTCTTTATGGGGACAGCCTGCCTCCCCCAAATAATGGAGAAGCCTGATGTGATTAAATGCTGCCTGAAACTGGCACTGGGTGAGTAAGTCTGTGATTCTGGGGTTCACTGTTAAGAAGAGCTCACCCCACACAGATTCACGTCTCAATCTCCTAGATCAATTTTACCATGAAATCAGGAGGTGCTGTCTGCCTTCATTTGCTAACTACTTTTATAGCTCAATAAAGCCCACAACTTAGTGGGGAAGAAGATTATTGTACATTGGGCTCTCTGGAAGACCCAGTAAGTCTGGACTTCCAGGGATCAAGGAGAATTAAAGATTGCTCCCAGAGATCTACCACATGGAGGCAGGCTATGAACGAGGCAGGAAGACCTCTCAGAAGGGAGCTTCAGCTGCAAATAAATAGCTCTGATAGTAGCTTTTTAAAAAGGCTCTAGCCTTGCTTTCATGTTTTAACAGAGATTGAGACTAAGACTTTGTTTTCCTGTTCGGTCTATAGCATGTTAATGGAAAAAATGTTCTCTCCCTTCCGTCAGTTCACAGCCCATCATTAACAAAGTATTAGCCTGAAGGGTTGAATCAAGGCAATCTCACACCTCGACTTCTAGAAAAGAAAAGACAATAAACAACAACAGCAACGCTTACATAATTTGGTCTGTAATGTTTAGGGAACATCTCTCTCCCTTTTCAGGTTTACAAGTAAGTATTAAAGTGTTGGACAATAAAATCCGTCTATTGATGGTGTCCTGCCGTACACATCATTCAACCCTGCTGTTTCGGTCCCTGAAGATGACCTGGTTCACGCCCGTTCTGAGTCTTGGTTTAAATTTTTCTTCAATTCATTGAGCTTCCCCAAATCTTTCCATTAAACTCCTTTCTCTGCTCAGGTAAACCGGAATCTCTTTCTGTTGATTGCAACCAAAGAAACCTTAAGTGATATGCCTTGTTTAATTTGATATTCAGATCTTTCCATTTCTCCCATTACAGCAAAAGGTGCATCTGTAGATTTCAGGTGAATGTTTACAAGAACTAGATCTAAATGAAGTGACCGTGGTTTCCCCTGATGAAACTCAAGTTCTCTGGAGATCAGGTGGGGAGATATACTGCAATTCCCTACATCCAGGCTGTTTTAATGGGAATGATTTTGGGGCTCTGCCTCCATGAGGTTTTGTGTGTTCCCAGGGCTGATCAGGGTGCCCACCCCATTCTAGGCATAAAGTCAAAGAGCGCAGTCACTGGATCCTTCCAGCAGCTTCCCTGCTGTGGGGGTGCTGTACCTGGAAGGCTGAATTCTTTGTTGGAAAACACCGGCAAGTGTTGTGTTGCCAATGACTGAGATGCCACACGTGGAGCCGATGCTCCTCCTTACCATCCACAGATCACTAGCCTCACCTCACATCCACGTTAAGCGAATTCAAGTTCTGCTGTAACTCCTGACCACCTTGCACTGGACTGTCTTTTTATGACTCAACTCTTGGTTTTACTTTCATACGAAAAAAGTAACTGAGGTTCCCAAATGCCAGATGATTTGAACTACCACAGCAGTTTTGCAGACTTCTTTTAAAGAAGTATGGACAACATATGCCTTCAAGATTCAAAGCATCTGCTGAAAGCATTTACACTTTGCATCCTTGGTCTGCAAGCAGACTGTGGAATAATCCTCTGCCGCCTGAGCAGAGATGGTGTGCCTGGATGATCTGCAGATATTACAGAGGCTGCAGTTCTTGCCCTTGGAACTAGAAAATGGTCTACACACATGTGATAGAGAGCATTTGTTAGAAGCTGTCTCTTTAATTTCTAATACACCTGACAGTGTAGTTTCACTGTCTTTTCTGAGACCATGACAAATATCAAATCTCATTCAATCAACAGGTGCGTTTTGCTTGAGGCCATCCCACAACGTGCCATCCAAGAAGTTTCTAAATTGTGGTGTCGAGATGGTGGCAAGGTTTTTACCCTGTAATCTAAATAGCAAGCTTCCAAATGGACTTTTGATTATTTTTGTGGGGTTTACAGCTCTGAACAATGACTATTTTCAGTGAGTTGGTAGATTGCTAATAATCCCATGAGCTCATCAATAGTCTAGTCTTATGTGAAGCAGAATGCTTCTTATTGTGGTGAATGTTAGAGTCTCATAGAAGGTCAGAAGCGAAGTACACATGTATTGAAGGGACCATAATTTTGTTTGCTTCAAGATAGTCTGAAGGCCTTCCTTCATCATAGAAATCCCAGAAAACAGGATAAATGATATCAAGCTTGTTCATATGCCTCCAAACTGTCATTAAAAAAAAATGCACAGGTTCCAGAGTTTGATCATAAGTATTTCCTAATGAATGGAATTAATATTCATTGCAGCATACCAGTAATTCTTGAAAATGGATTTGCATTTTCTGTCTTCTCGTGCTTGTTTGATTAAGATGACATTCTGGTCCCCAGAAAAGATGTTCAACATCTGCAAATATTATAGGTAGAATTGACTTCTTCATTGCTGGCTCCCATCATCTACCCTGTAGCCTAGATTTACTGCATCCTGCAAGGTCAGGAAGGCAGCTGGACCGAGTTTTCCCTCCTTTCCTCCACCTCCACCCTCATCAGCCACTGTACTCCTTGGCATACATAACAATACTAGCTCTTTATTTGCCGACTCTATTTTAGGCTATCAACAAATAGAAGCCACTCTTCTGAACCTCCCATTGCAGCAATTCCCCAGAATTGCAAAAAAGGCCATCTGTTGTCTCAACTATCTCTGGAGCTGAAGTGAAGGCTTAACTTAATGCTCTTCAGCAGAGCAATAGGAAAACATCCATCACCCAGTGACAGGTTAGCTCGTCTGCCCCAACAGACGGATGTCTGCAGTCGCACACATTAAGGAAACAGAGTCGATCACCCTAAGGATACAATAAAACCTCAGAACTTCAAGAAATGAAGAACTACTGCGAAGGGGCCATATTCTTCCAGAACACAAAAGCTATTTTCTAATTGTAAATCTGGTGCATTCCAAATTCACGTCAGACTCTCAGGCCTTCGTCTTGCTGACCAGGTCAGGGCTCTGAGGTACTTGATGATGCATTAGGCTTTTGACCTTTCTACTCTCAAAGTAGAATTAGCCAAATGACTCTGTTTGCTCACCCTGTGGGGAGGCGAGCTGGCTTTGCAAGCCCCCATGGAAGCCCCGGGAAAGCGGTGAGGGCCTTCTCCACACTGGGGCTGATGTACACAGGATTTCTGTGCAGCAGCTTCATTTGCACCACTTCCTCTGATCTCTGACACTCAAACTTCCTCTCAGTCTCGTCGTCTAACTTGCCCAGAAAACAGAAGTCTTCCGTTGGAGCTTCTTCAATTCCCACCCATTGAACCCATCAACCTGTTTTCATCCACCCTCATTCTTTTCATCTAATTACAAAAAATAATTACTGGCAATGTTTATTAGGCATTTGTAATGTAGCAGGCAGTGCCTGGAATACTCTGCATGTATAAACTCAGTTAATCCTCACCCAGCTCTGTGAGAGAGGGCCCTGTACTGTCAACACCGTATCGACGAGGCCGCCCAAGGATGAGAGTCCAAGCTACTTATTTGGTCCCGTAGCTGGGAGGCTGCAGAGCCAGGATTCACACACAGGTATTCTTAATTGTTACCGTGTACCAAATGAGGTGCCCCCTGCCGTCGATGAACGCCTCTCCCTGTGCTCTCATGCCATCCTTCTGTAGAGATTGTTGAGCACCCACACTGTGCCAGGCACTGGATATACTGGTACACAAAGAGGCATTAAACAAGGAGTCACACTAACTCATACATAAGGGATGACAAAGTGGGAAAGGAAAACACTATTAGGAACACATGTAATCAAAGGACCCTGACTGGCGCAGCAGAGGAGGATCCCAGCAGAAGAGAAGTTGACGCTGAACAGTGGAGGACGGGCGGGAGTTACCTGGGGAAGAGGGGCGAGAGCAGTTATTACGGAGGGAAGCAGGAGATGTCAGAGACGAGCCCAAGCTCGTGGTTGGCTCACCTGAAGGCTAGGCACTGATTGTTTTCAGAAGAAGAACACATAGGCTATTTCCTGATCTTTTCCCTTGACTGAAAGTCATTCCATTATGTGGTATTTTACCTATCTTGTATATTTAAATATTTTAACAAATATATAAAAATACATAATATAAATATATGTATATACAAATATATATATAGAGAGAGAGATACACACGTGCATGGGTGTGTGTGTGCATGTGTGTCTCTCCACGCCAAAGGAGGAAACAAGAAAACCAACCCTGGAACATTAAGCAATGGAATGGTAGGCAGGGAAGAGCAATGAAGTAGGAGCCAGAAGATCAGGATTCCAGTCCTGGCTCAGCAGTTAACTCACCAGGTGACTCCGGGGCTTGGTTTCTTCATCTGTAAAATGGAGACAGTAGTCGCTGCCTTGGTTTAGCACCCCCCCAGTCATCGTGAGGATTAAACAGTATTGTCTACAGAGGGGAACAAGCTTCGAAACCATCTCTGTGCTTCGGCTAAGAGCTTTGGAAAGCACTAAAGTGGAGATTCCAGGGAGTCTGCTTCAGTTTCCTCTCCTTTATTGGATGTCTTGTGGCAAAAAGTGTCTGTGCTTTGTGAGCCAGGATTTCAGAGCCTCAGCCTTCCTTAACAAGTGCAGCACATGTCCCCGAGGGCACGCAGGACACACTCCCCGTTTAACCACTTCACATTTTCACGCATTGCTCCCCGTTTCTGCTTCACCATGAACGCTGCGCCTGCTGTTGGCTGAGTACCCCATGTTGGTCTTAGTTCATTTTGTGTCGGTGATTAACGCTCTGATATTGGTTGGGAAAGGAGGAGAACACTGTTCTGCCTGATAAAAATAAAACACATTCTTCCAGTAAAGAGAAGGGGTGAACAGAAAGCAACTGACTAGAGAGCAGGAGGTTGGCCTAACAACTGGAGAAGGGAACTGAAGTGTTGGCATGGAGGCCATTGGCTTCCAGTCCTAAATGCGACATACTGAATTGTGTGACTTGAATACGCACACAAACAGGCATTAAACACATACATACATGTACGTGCTAGTGTTTCTATACAGATATCTGTGTGAATATGTAAATATGTGTATTTTTATTCATAATGCACCCCTTATAGAGTTCAGTAGGCTCTGAACTATGCTAGTATGCAGTTTTATATTTTAGAATGGTTTTCTGTTATTTTAAGAAATTGGAACTTTTCTCTGTTCTAAATTTATTTCCATTGTTTTAAGTCGGGACTTTTAATTGTAAGCGGCAGGCAGAAAGCCATGCTAGGAGAAGAGTTTACTGAAAGGTTTTCGAGCGGCTCACGGACTCGCCGGGTAACGTAGAGCACGAGTTCTGAGCTCCCAGCCAGGAGCAATGCCCGGAAGCAAACGGTGGAACTGCTCTGGTGAGGCCCCCACGGCCCCCTGGACTCCACAGCTGGCACGTCTTAGCCCCCCAGCTCTGAGCGCTGGATGCTGCCTCTGGCATTGCCAGCCCCGCTGGCCCAGGGCCTTGATCACCCTCCCACTGCCAGTACTGCTGGGGTCTTCCTCGCCATCCAAGCTCTTTGAATCGTGAATTCCAGATTCTAAGTCTGCAATGGATACCTCTGATTGGGGGAGCCTGGCTCACATGCTTGGGCCATAGCTATAAAGACATTTGGAAAACAATGAATACGCAGCGTTTTCAGCTTCTCTGCTCGTTAGTAACATGACCTTCCACCAAGTATCCTAAGGTGAGGAAGCTGCCCAATATGGGTAAGGAGTTCAGACACTTGTCAGATAATCAGAAGGACTGACAAATGTCCACCGTGGCAGAGCAGTGTTAACAAATGCCAACTCCAAAGACAGAGAGCAGAGCCTGGCTTCATCCTCTAAGAGAGTCTTTGGGAAAGGAAGTCTACACAAGGAAGGCCTGGTCTCAGGAACAGTCACGCAGGCTCCCAGGCATACCCTGGCACATCACAACAGTAAGAAAGCAACACAGCTCGGGCCTAAGGAGCAGCTATGTCCATAAAGGTTTAAATAACAGAAAAGTGAATAAAGAATAAAAGCATAGCCACTGATAAAAACCATACAATCTGTCTTAATTGGACTACCAAAACATCTCTTACTTTTCTCCAAAAAACGATGTTTCTGAAAATGACCCATCCATTCTCTCTAGGAGGAGACAGATTTTATCAAAAAGTTGTTCGGGTTCTTCAAGTTCACAAAGCAGCACTTCTGATGGGCTGAGGAATTAGCTGCCTTCCACTGTTCCACGATGGTGGCAAATCCATCTGCTGAGTTGTAAAAAACTCCTAGTCATTCAGTGAAGTTTGCTATGCCTTGGGTCAAAAATAAGAAGGCCTATTGCCTTCTGACGTAAGTCATGTCTTAGGCTATTTGTAATAGTTCCTTGTTATTCTTGAGAAAAGAAAAAAAGGGCAACAGCTTCTGTAAAAATCGTAGTTGTGTTCTTCATGGAGCCACCCCCTGAATGCTGGTGAGGAGGTACGGCTGGGTGAGGGGTCGCTGCTAAACAAACCTCTGTGAGGGCCCAGCTCGGGCTTAGCCACCGTGTCCTCGTGCCAAGGTCTTCCCAGAATGAGTCTTTAGAGGATTTAGGTCTCTGAGTGTGGAAAGCTGGTTGGGAGCCAGCACACCTTCTCCGGAGGCACCGAAACATGAGGCTGAGTACCAAACACCCTCTCTTTCTCTGCCTAGTCTCTAGTCATCCCTTGGAAAGCATATTTTAATATCAATTTTAACATCCCACGATTGCAGAGAGGCCACCTGTCACCTCTCACCGCAGATCAACAGCCACAGTCCCCCAGAGTCTCTGGCAGAAGGTCGTGCTTGCAGGGGAAGCAGATCAGTGTGCCCTTGGAAGGCGGCCGAGCAGCAGCAGGAGGCCCATTAAATGAACAATTTTAGACTCTCGGGGTGGGCATTTTCTTGTGGCGTATTAAGTAACACACCTACTCAAGTTACTGTGTGAACTCAGTGGACAGCTGCCCTTTCAGTGAGAAGCTAATGCTTGCGCCGCACTCTGCCCGCCACCCCACCCCCAAGTTCAAGCATGGACTCTTTAGAGAAGGACAAGCTGGAGAGAGCAGTGGAAAGCGAGTGAAACCTGATGAAGATTCCGCTGGCCAGGGGTTACCCAGCAATGGAGAACTCCAAGTGCGTGGGGGTTCTCCCCCAGAGTCACAGCTGGGGAGAGACTCATTAACCCTAAATAGGGATAGAAGCAGTGAGAAGGATCCACTCAGGATGGAAATGTTGTCTATCTTCATGTTCATACTTGAAAAAATACCTGAGGCGGAATGAAAAACGGTGGTTCAGAGAATAGATTCTGTAGTCAGAATAACGTGGGTTCAAATTCCTTAAAGAATTGGCGTGAACTGGCTCAAGTCTTGCTTAATCTCTCTAGGCTTCATTTTTCTCTTTCATGATGAAAATAATATAGCCTCTCCTCATAGGATTGTTGTGGGAAAGAAATGAGATGTTAAGTGTAAACGTGTGATCCCAGCTAGGCATACACCGTGTACCAGCTGTTTCAGTGCGTTCGTGGATAGTGGTAGACCGGGCTTGTTCATATGTTCCTCTTTCTTCTGCTTAGTGAATGAGATAGCTTTTCCTTGAGGGTGCGATTATGTGCTAGTCACATTTAACATTTTATTTCATAACATGTTTCTATGGAACGAAAACTTAAAAAGAAAACTTCACCCTGTACCTCTTGCTTTGTGCTTTGTGAGGTAGATGCTCTCCTCACAAGACTTCTTCCTGAAATGGATTCTTTTTTTTGTTGTTGAGGTATAATTGACATGCAACATTATATTAGCTTTAGGTGTGCAATATATTGATTCAATATTTGTATATATTGCAAAATGGTCACCAAATAAGTCTAGTTAACAACCGTCATCATAGTTACGAAATTTTTTTTCTTGTGTTGAAAATTTTTAAGATCTACTCTCTTAGCAATTTTCAATGTGCAATACAGTATTATTAACTATAGTCACCACGCTGTACATTACACCCCCATGACTTATTTGTTTTATAACTGGGAGTCTGTACCTTTTGACTCCCTTCATCCATTTCATGCACCCCCTACCCTCTTCCTCTGGCAAGCACCAATCTGAAACGGATTCTTATGGAATTAAATAAGAAGAATTCTGTGTGAGAGGGAAAATTTAGTACCCTAAAAGGGAACCCAAGAAGGAAGGTAAATAAAAAGAGGAAAAAGTGTGGAAATACCATTTACAGGAAGCCCCCTTCTCCTCCTGTCTAGACTGAGTAATGTAACATTGACCAATATAGAATGTCATGGCAATGCTAATGCATAATGGGAATCATGATCGGGTTGGAGCAGAGTTTCCCTCTGCTTTTATTCTGCATTCCCTTCACAGCATAGAGTCCACTTTCTGCGGTGAGGTAGAAGGGCATGAATTATAGATTGTCAGGCCTTCGGGGATTCTGAGGAATGAAAGGTACTTATTAAGGAGAAAATTCATCCTGGGCTTCTTACCTTGCCCTCTTCCGTCTCAGTCTCTTGGATCATGAAGCAAGTTTGGCAAGAAAGTAGGAGAAAGAGAGAATCATTTTAAATGATGGCGCAGGAAGTCTGTTCCTGGGCAATTTTTGGCAAGTTTGAGGATAAACAAGGAGTGAGATAATGAGACTAGCTCAGCAGTTCTCCAACTTTCTTATCCCTTGTCCCTTCAGAGAGCCTTTTGGTCTTTCCTGTTACGGAGAGAGCTACAGGAATAGGTTTCCTTTGTTTTATCTCAGTAGGAAAATAGGCTATAGGAGGCAAGAACAGAACTAGGGAGACGCAGGAGGTGAAAATGAAGGAAGGAGATCAAAAGGAATGGGGGCCTTTGGCAGATGTGTGATTTGGGGGGAAAAAAAGGCAATCGGAGGTGATAATGCGGAAGGAAAAATCTACTAATATACTTGACATCAAATTTCTGTTCAGAATTCGACAGCTCTGATTTCTTTAAACCTTTTGGAATTTCCCCACAGCCTTTCAACATACTGTGATTCCCAGCTTGAAAACATTTGACAAAAGGGCTATGAATAAACAAAAGAAAAACTCTGTGCTCCAAACTTGAGATCAAAAAGAGACTTTATTTCTGACATTTCCTACTTCAAAAAAGAAACTCCCTTTTTCCTAGGGAGCACTAAATAATGAGAACAAATTCATACGTTTTAATTTTTCCTAATGAAAATCTCATTCAGATGGATGCTCAGTTTTACAGGGAATATGAAACATCTCCAACTGTCAGTTTGGAATTTTAAGCAAATCTTAGAATCGTAAACACCTAAATATGGGAGGTACCGTACAGGTCACCCAGTCCGGAGTCCGTCTGCGGTGAGAATCTCCTACATCTTTGACACCCTAACGGAGCTTCTGCTTGATCTTCTGGACACGGGAACTCAGTAATTCCCAAGGCACACCATCCCTTTCTGAGAAGCTATCATGTCAGAAGGTTCTTTGTTGAGTCAAACCTACCCCCATCCCTTCACCCCAACATTTGCCAATGGAATCTAGGTCTGTCCTTTATAACTGCGCATCACAACTCTAAAATCAATAGCTCTTCCACAAAATTGCCCTTAAAATACGTGCAGACAGTTCTCATTTCCCCACCGGCTTTCTCTTTCCCAGGTAAAGAGATAGCTCCTCTTTCTGTACCCATTCCTCAGTTGATATAATTTCCCAACAATTCCTCATCCCTATAACTCTGTAGAAGTTTCTTTCTTCCTTCATTTTTTTCTCTCTCTTTGAAAGGGCAAACTTTCTTAGAAGAGCAAACAAAACGTCCTTTTCCAAGATCTGATTGGGCTTAACCATTCCGTATGCATTATGGCATGTGATAGTGGACTATAAAATGTTTTACAGCCTTGCATTTGAATAGAGGATGACTGCATTTGTTAAGCAAACTCATTCCAAACAAGTCATAATAAAAACTTTATAGCATCCCACTTCATCACATAACTTTTTAATGCTTCTCCTTTTGTTTGGTTTTGGTTCTGGTTCTCGGTCTTTCTTCACTTTTTTCCCCTTGAAGTATCAGAGTTATTCTGGAAATTCCCATGGAGAGTCTCAAGTTGGAAGCCTGGTCCTAAAACGTCTTTTCCTTGAGACCCTTTCATGGGTTTGGACCGTGAATCAGACTGTGTGGAAATAATGATGCCATCTGCCTGGTAGGGCCCAGTGCAGTGCCCATGTGCATAAAGTCAGCTCATATCTGGTTTGAAATTGTATCCCAGGGTTTGGAAAATGCAGAAGTTTATGTGATGGATATCATGACCACACATGAGGTATTGTGGAGATACATATGTATCTTAAAATATACATCGCTACAAGAATATACATATCTGTATATATGTACTATAATGGAAAGCTTTAAACTATCAAAGGCTGCAGGCAAATATTTTACTGCTATCTAACAGCGGGTATTTATAACTTCCCCTCTTGACTTCAGAAGTTGAGATTTGGTGCTGCAAACACCGAGTAAATACCAGCCATGATTAGTGTAGGAAATTCCTGCCATTGGCATCAAATAATTAAGATGATCTTACTTAAACATTTGTTCAAATGTGTGGAGGAAGTACTAACACTTTTAAAGCCCCAAGACTGATTTTGAGATGCCTCTCTCTGCGATTCGGATTTTAGACATTTGTCTTTGGGCTTAAAAAAAAATAGTCTTTGTCTATGAAAAGAGTAGGTAGGATAAGTTAAAAGATGTAATGAATCCTTTCCATCTTCATCACCGTCCACCCTCCGAAATATTATCAGCATCTGTGGGTATGCCGGGAATAAGGAGAAAAGCCAGCCAGTTTAGCTCCAGCTTAGGGGGAAGGACTCTGTAACTACTTTAAGGTACCAAATGGAGAACAGTTGGGAAGGCCAGCTTGATTAAAGACAGCTAACATCATCTCAGGAAGGGGAGTCGTGCCTAACTAATTTGTTGGAATTCTTGGAGGAAGTCACTGCCCCAGTGAGCCGGTTGGGGGAAGGGAGGAGATTATAGTCAGAGTTTTTCAGAAAGTGCTCTACAGAGTTCTCCACTGTTGCTTAAAATGTTTAAGGTCTGAAGTCATGGAAGTGTAGGACAATTGGCATATTGGACTAAAAACTGGCAAAAGGGGAGGAAAGAAAGGGTAACTACGAACAGAAATGTGTCAGCCTTGCCTACAGGATCACAAGGGGATCAGAAGAGACCCTGCATTGGGCATAGGAACCCGGGCTTTCCAGGGCACCAAAGGTGTCCCTCTGGGAAGTTTATACGGAAGGGGTTGGGGGTGGGGGTGGGGGCACTCAGGAGAGAATTGGGCTGCGAGCAGACAGAGTCTCTTTGTGGGGACTTTTCCTCCACGTGGAAGGGCGCTGCGTTATCCTGTCCTGGTTGTCTGCTGGGCTACAGAGCACAGTCCTTCTTTCTTTCTCTTTTTTTTCGTTTTCCAAAATAAACGCACTAAGTTACTCTATTTGATTTAAGGCCTACCGTAGCACGATCTCAGAGCAATCTGGATATATTCTGAGACGAAACTACCTTTTCTCTTTTCTGAAGCTGTTTCAAGAGATAAGAAAGAGAACTCAGAAAGCAATGTTTTACACCTTCCTTTCAGGGATTGGATCTTCTGTCGCCTGCAGATCGACAGTTCTGACTGTGGACTATGTGGCTCTTCCCACCCCATCCACCTCCACACTGTCCCCTGATTTGGCTGTTCCTTTGCTTGTTAGCATCTCTGGCAGGGTCCAGAAAGGAAAATGAAGGCCAGCGAAAATTCCTTTGTCTTCAGGCTTGTATACTTTCTAGAAGACAGGGGGAAACTCTAGGGCAGGAAGCGCTTACCTTCCTTTAAGGGTTTTGTTTTGTGAAATTACAAGGAAAAATCGCCTGCCCACGTATACCCCAAATAACTCCTCATACAGGTTCTGGGTAAAATATGGATTTTCTCTGAAGGAGACAACTTATTAAATCTTGTTTTGAATTAGATTAACAAGTTTGAGGAGGGGACTATCAGGAAAGTACATTTGATGAAGAATCTGGGGGAATGTTTTCAAGGAACCAGCGCCTCAGGGTCCAGACAGGTGACACCGAGGAGGAAAGAGGTGAGGGCCTGACAGTGGGCCTGGGAGCCTGTGGTGCTTACGGAGTGCATGTCCCACCTCCAGACACATCTGGAGCCCTGGGCTGGCCAAGCCGTGCCATCTGCTGGCTGGATCAGACCGTCAGGCACCTCGTGGGACCTCTGGATTAGAGCAACGGTTTCTAAACCTTTGAGGACGAAAACCACTTCTTCACGTAAAAAAGTGAGGTCTCCCAATATAGAAGTTTACATCTATTGATTAAGAAAATTCACAAAAACAGAATGCTTTGCTGCGTCATTATAATGTGTGAAAATGAATTTTGTGATAGCCACTGAGCCTGGAGCTGCGAACGTGAAACTGAACATGAAGCGACCCCTCCCCTAGACTGGTGGGTGAGGTGACCAGGTAAAGAGGTGATCGCCAAAGAATCTGTCCCCTGACAGAAGAGAAGTGAGCACACGTGCTGTGGGATCACATAGGGAGGGTGTCTGACTCAACTCTGGCAGAGGGCAGGAAGGCCCTCCCCAAAGGTGTGGGAACTCAGCCAAGACGAAAGTCTCAGTGGCAGTTGGCCAGAACTCGGCATATGTGGGATCTCTTAAAGAAGAGAAAACAGCGTGTGCAAAGGTTCTGAGGTGGGAGGACAGGTTTCCCTCCAGGAAATGAGTGGATCAGTGCAGCCAGAACAGAGTGAGGAGAGAGAGAAAGTGGCAAGAGTGAAATCGAGAAAGGAGTGCCAAGGACAATCATTGAGCAGTCCACACATATTCTTCACACAGCATATTTACTTGGCTTCAAACTAAGAACAAAATGGCTGCATGAATCTTAGAGACCCAGACAAGAATTCCAAGCTTCCTCAGGTTGGAGGTTCGTACTTTGGGAACCAAATTCTCCAGCAAGTAGGACCGTGTAGCTCCATATATGAGTCTGCTGGGGCTGCTGTGACGAAGCGCCACGGACTGAGAGGCTGAAACAACAGACACTTAGTGTCTCGGGGTTCTGGGGGCTGGGCGTCTGAACAAGGTGCCAGCGGAGTTTGTTCCTTCTGAGGGCGGTGAGGGAAAGATCTGCTCCAGGCCTCTCTCCTTGGCTTGTTGATGGCTGTCCTCCTGTTCACACGGTGTTCTCACTGTACACGTCTGTCCTCCTGTTCATACGGTGTTCTCACTGTACACGTCCGTCTCCAAATTTCCCCTCTTTATAAGGATACCCGTCGTATTGGATTAGGTCCCAACCTAAGGACCTCATTTTAACTTGGTTACCTCTATAAAGACCCTATCTCCAAAATAAGGTCACATTCTAAGGAATTGGGTGTTAAGACTTCATCACATGAATCTCGAGGGACACAGTTCAACTCATCACACCCAAATTGGATTACTCAAAGAGAGCTGGGGGACACAGAACAATCGGTGACTTGCTGGAGGCTCCTGGGTGCCCGAAGGGGCAGGAGGATGGAGAGAGACAGCAAGACAATGGGAAAGTAGAGCTGGGGGCTGCAAAGACCAGACTTGGCTCTTCCCCTCCTCCTGCCTCCATTTGGCCCATCTCCATGATTCCTGACAAGCTGACTGTACCAAACCACAAAGAGTAATCACCCCTTTACGCAGATAAGGAAAAGGTTGAAGTTACTTCCTTTCTCTTCCTTTGTACCGTCTAACGGTCATCTTGCTAACGGAGAAGATCTCCAAATGAATGCCTCCCTCTTGTCATGGGAAAGCCAACTGCAAAGTTAATTTTGACCTTGGCTCTTGGGTGAGAGTCACCTTATCAGGGTATTTCTCAGGAGAGAAGCGGTCTCTGCATCCTGGCCTCCCACAGCAAACAGCTGCTTCCTTAGGGCTCAGCGTAACTTGGGCTGTCAGTGTTACGTAGCGTCAAAGAGACCACTTAGAAATAGCCACTCATCCATTCAGTTTGGACAAAAAAGAATCAAATGGAACAAATACAAAGAAGACAGTTTCCAGTTCTGTATGTGGAGCCCTCAAGAGAAGGCAGTTAATAAAAACCAAACTATTTGAGGTGAATTTTGATCCTTCTTTTCTTAAGGCTTGTTTAGGCAGAACAGAATCAAAGTTTCTGTGTGCCTCTGTGGGCAGCATCTTATTAATTGTCTTGAGGAATTCTCTGGAAAACGTCAGTTGATTTGAACCCTCCTATTATTTTTATTTAATTTCCAGATGTGCTCTGATGTTCTCTGGAAAATCAGCCCTCGTGATTAATATCCCCAGTACTGTTCAATCAGTGCAGATGCTGGGACTGGGAGCGCCATTTCTCCTTGTTGTCAGGGTCTACTTAATCTTGCTTTTTTCCCTTTAATTAAGAGATTAGACTTCATTGTACCAAGTAAAAGAGAAGAAATAAAAATAAAGATATGCAACCTTCTGAAGAGCAAGTAAGGTGGGATGGATTTTCTTCCCTTTCCTGGCCACTACTCACTACGGCGGTAAGACAAGAGAAGAGGCATTTTGGAAATATAACTCAGGGCTGGAAGGAGTCATCGTTCTTTTAGAATAAAGAGGTAAAGGGGAAATGCTAACTGGAGGCTAATTTTCTCAGTGGAAAATGGTGTGATTAATTTTTAGATGCTTCCCTTTGAGATCAACTCTCTAAGGATTTCTGCCCCCGTCCCCTTCAGCAGCAGAATCTGAAGTCCATTTCCACTCCCCACCCAGCAGTGGATTTGGACCTATCTGGGCATGACTGCCCATCCCATGCCAGAGGCCATCCGACAGACAAGGTCTCAGTGATTTCTGCTCTTTAAAGGCATGGCTAATAGTGTTTCCGTGGAGCCCAAGACTAAGGCTCCCCACTTGAGGAGAGGACACAGGGGCAAGTAGACCCGTCTGGAGGAGTCACTAAGCCCCCAGCACTATGAACTCTGGACGCATTGGGATATAACCCTTGAATCTAGACTGAAGGACGGACTGAATCATTTTCAGGACTCTGCTGTGACTGGGTGTTGACAGAAGGGCCATTTTGTTGCTGTTTATACTTAAATGAGTTGAACGTAGGACAGTGCCTGGCATGTGGTAACTAGAGGGCCACGTCTTGACAGAAAATTGCCTGGGAAGAGGTTAAAACTATAAGCAGATAATTTGTAAGTTGGTTTTCCAGCTCCCTGCCTAGTTCTTAACATGCAAGTCTATGAAAGCAGAACTCCGTGAGCGCCTCTGCAGAGTGAAGACTGTTGTCAACACAAAGTCATTTTCATTCTTAGGATTTCATGAGCCATTAAAGTGGAGATTGTCCTGCTTGAAAGAGAAAGTGGAACAACTGACAGTAGCAATATATCAAGGGCTTACCATGTACTAACCGTGTTGGGCTCTGTGTGCATCATTCCATCCAGTTCTCTTAACGACCTTGAAACGTCGCCCCAGAAAGGCAAAGAGATTTGTGTAAAGTCACTCAGTTAATGAGTAGACAATCTGAGTTCCAACCCCAAATCCATCTGACACCAAAGCAGAGGCTTAGACACGACATTACATTTTGTGTGGACTAATAGTTTGTCCAATGTTTACTCTTGATCGTGGGGAATCGAGAATTCTGGAGCTTTTTAATCCGCATGCAGTTAATTCTTGTTTGCAGTAGTTATGTGCTGTAAACTTACCACAAACACTGAATTAGCAAATACTGAATCATTGCTCCCAGAGGAAATGTAGGATTAGGTTCCTGCCAGTCTCTGATCACAACATTTCTGTCAACCAATCATACACAACCTTGTTCTATGTGTGTTTCTCTTTAAAGATGCCTTATTTAATATATGCTATTGGCTCATTATCATTGAACTCACAGCCAATGGCACCATAACTCGTGCCTGAGCAAAGCTTATCTAACACACATTTTCCGCATAAGGCACTTCACAGCCTTGTTGCACTTAGAAGGTTAGACAGCATCACACTTGGGAGGCATTTTAAAAAGTGAAGTTGCCAAAAAAAAAAAAAGCACAAAAATATGACACTAAATAGACCACAAGAAGGAGGATTTTTTATTGTATGGGAGCTGAAACTAAAGTGCAGAGCATCACCTTGTTCATCCTCAGCTGGGAACGTGTGCATCGGGCAGCTCAAACTCCCTGCCGTTCTGTCCTGTGAGTGAATGACCGCAAAAGCGCCGTGAGGATGGATTTTAGGGTACAAATAAATCGTAGTGAGTAGGCAATTGATAATTACAGAATCCGTGAGTAATGTGGGTCGACTACTTCCTGACATAGTTAGTAAGCTGGTCCAGGCAAAGAAATCTGACATTTCAGGGGAAGAATAAAACATTGCTCTTTCAGCCCAAATGTTTGAATGCAAAGAACAGGTAATTGCTAAATACGTTGCTTTGGTTTTTGCTCAGCTGAGTTCTCCACGTCCAGAGACGCAACTCCCGGTCTACCATGCTGCTCCACGTACAGGCGTTTTACCAAGAGTCTTGATCTTTGAAGTTTCTAAAATGTCTTTTTAATTAAGTTCTAGTGAAATGTTTGCCTCTCGGTTTTATTAAATAAAAGATTCTACAAGTGCAGTACTTAATTTCATTTTTTATTCTTTTATCATTCCTTCCCAATATCTCTGGATAGCTGCTCTGCCCAATTCGGTCAAGAGTCATATCATCAGGGGCCGGCTGGGGGCGCAGCAGTTAAGTGCGCACGTTCACCTTTGGAAGCCCAGAGTTTGCCGGTTCAGATCCCAGGTGCGGACATGGCACCGCTTGGCAAGCCATGCTGTGGTAGGCGTCCCACATATAAAGCAGACGAAGATGGGCACGGATATTAGCTCAGGGCCAGCCTTCCTCAGCAAAAAGAGGAGGCTTGGCAGCAGATGTTAGCTCAGGGCTAATCTTCCTAAAAAAAAAAAAAAGAGTCATATCATCAGCCATACAGCCCTGTTTAAACCTTGGGTGGAACACAGCTCCTTTGACATCTCATAGAAGCCTCCAGACTCAATCTTTTCCAATAACAGAGAGAGCAGGAATCATTTATTTATTCATTTATTTATTGAGGAAGATTAGCCCTGAGCCAACATTAGCTACCAATCCTCCTCTTTTTGCTGAGGAAGACTGGCCCTGAGCTAACATCTGTGCCCATCTTCCTCTACTTTATACGTGGGACATCTGCCCCAGCATGGCTTGATGAGCAATGTGTAGGTCTGCTCCCAGGATGCGAGCCAGTGAACCCCAGGGTGCTGAAGCGGAGTGTGCAAACTCAACCTCCATGCCACCGGGCCAGCCCCTAGAGACAGCAGGAATTACATCCAGGATACTGAGTTAACCACCAACCTAACACACAAATGAGTTTTTCAGAAAACTCCGTGGAACATGGAAATCCAGATGCTGAAACCTGGAGAAAGCATTTCCTCAGTTGTTCCTTCTCCGTGGTTTTCCTTCATAATGAACGATTGGTAACCACTTGGCTGATAATGGTGAACTGAATTGAGGGGGGCAAAGTAAAAGTAGGTAGAAGCTCTGAAATTCAGTGAAGTAGGAAACAGAAAGCCAGGAAGGCCTTTAAGAAAACCTGCCAGTGAACCAACTGAGACTGGACTGTGGATCGCTGGAATAGCCATTGACTGAATCTTTAAATTTTGTATAACAAGGTTCCTGTTAAGCAGTCATCCAGCTTTTGACAAATTTTTATGTACTGGACATCATGGAAAGCAATAGGCATGGACAAGATCAGAGTGTCCCTACGTTCCTGGACCTTATGTTCCAGTAATCTTCTTTTTCATTGTGTTTTCCTCCTTTGAGTCTATATCTCAGATGGAAAGGTGTTCAGGGAAAAGGAGCTTTCCCCCTTTCTGTGCTGGTGAACACGGCTGTGTTTGCCCCAGTCTTGCAGCAAGTTGGTACTGAGAGGTGCAGCCTAACTGAGAAACCTCGTCCTCTGCAGGCGGCCAGGAACCCTCAGCCGCTCTCTCCACACCCTGCGCTTCTCCTGCTTTCTAGAGAAGGTTTAGAAATAGCCCACTCTTGTTGAATCTGCTTTCTTGGCGTCTGCTATGGACCTACTCCAACTAGACCACATGCACCCTGGGGCAGAATCTGCCTTCATCTTGGCATCACTCTGTAGGGCTCAGGAAACGCTGAAATGAAATGAGTGAATGGGGGGATGAATTCGAGTTTTCCTTATCTGAATTTTTTTCTTTGGGGCAAGTTTTTGGAAGAGAAAAGCTATGTCTAGTGCAAGGGGGTAAGATAAGCTCCATCTTTATCTTTATATACGAGATAACATTTTTGAAATGTGTTTGGCTGTTCTTATCAGGCTAATTGGAATGAGGTAACACAGGGCTGAGTATCTTGCCTTAAGGTGATTTAAAAATGACCAACCTCATGGGTTTTTTTCATGTCCTTAATGGCCGTAATATTAGCCCACCCCATAAATCACAATAGTTGGTTCTGTCTTCATGCCATAGGTATTTCTGTAATATAGACTGTTCAATAAATTATCAGGTAGTTAGTAGTAAGAGGAAGACAAATTTGATTTAACTGTAGGCATCTTCTTGGAAACTTCTAGCTCTGAGGTTTGGATTTAAAACACTTTGGATGTCATCATGAGACTTGTTACTTCCAATTCATTGTCTATAATTCTCCCTGGCAGCTTTGCAAAACAAATCTTGGAAAGCGCTTAGAGAAAGCCATTCTTCCTAGAAAACTTGGAAGTCTTTTCAATTCGGTCTGGATGCCAAGGACAGTGAATGAAAGTTTTGTCTTGTTTGCGTATTTGCCTGCTGCTTTGCTCATTTACTCATTTCTTTATTTGTTTTTTTTTTTATTATTTATTTAGTCATTTAATTTTCAAAAGAAATAGCAAATATCCAAGGTTTTAACATCACTGTGCTCTAGGGCTGAGAATGTGTCAGTCAAGCTCTAGGTGGCGCCCCATGGCGAGCCTGGGAGGGGGGCAAGGAGATGCCGGTGGAGCTCTGGGGATGGAGTAAGAACCGCAGAACACCCAGGCTGCTCCGAGACCGGGGAGGGACTTCCCATGTGGGGGTGTAGGGTGGGGCAGAGCAGGATGTGTGCTTGGGTTTCATTTGGGAAAAACATACGCTATATTGCAATATAATTGGCTTCTAGATTTCTATTTGGCAAATGGTATAAAAATACCCAACTTTTGTTGAACAGCTCTCTCCTCACCTCCTGGGTGAGGTGGAGATCCCTTCTATTTCTTCATTGCAATTGTATCACAATAGTAACTGTTAAAGTATTTGTTTACTATACAGTTCCATGAGGTGGGGGCCTGGCTGCACTATTCACAGCGACTCGCCTGGCGCCTGACACCACCCCAGCGAGTCAGAGGCACTCAATAAATATTTTGTTTTGTTTGCTTATTTGCCTGCTGTTTTATGCTCGCTTTTTCGTTTGGTCATTTATTTATTCATTCCTTTATGGCCACCCTTCCCCTTCCCACTCCAGCCGACCCTTGTCTTCCATCCCCTCCTGCATCCCACCCTCCCAATTTTCCCACCCTCCCCCATTCCCCACCCAACCCTCCCTCCCTCCTGTTCATCACGAGTTTTAAAAGTTAACAAGCATTAAAGTGGGGGAAACTAAGTGTATGAAAGCAATCTTCAAATAGTCAGACCTTCAAAATCCAGGGAAAGAATATTAAAGGTCAAGAGAAAGGCAGCTTTGCCGGTGCAGAAGAGAAAGCGTGGCCTCCTCGGCGGTCGTTTCTCCACTCCTTGCGGCTTTCTTCGTCAGCCCGGCCCCTGCTGGATTTGGACAGCTGGAGGCAGGAGACCGGCAGAGCCCTTCCCTCTGAATGGTCTGGACTGGGGACAATTGGCTGGAATCACAAGTGGCTTCTTGGCTCACCCCAGCGGTACTTCAGCTTTCATAAACGGCCCATTTCTGGAGTTGCAAGGTTCCAGCACATGGGGGATTTCCCTTCGTTAAATCCTGACCTGCAGAGCTGATCCTGAGCCAAAGCACTGGTGTCCGCCTCTTAAAGGCAAAGGAAGGAAGGAGGGAAGGAGGGGAGGAAGGAAGAGAGGAAAAGAAGGAAAGAAGGAAAGAAAGAAGTCAAATTTTGGAGACTATTGATTGTTCTTTACAGACACCTAACTTGCTATTTGTTAAATACATTTTAAAGTTAATGTGAACTGGAAAAATGGTATTGAGATATTGGCAGTCTCTCTCTGCTTCCCACTGAAGTGACGTGAGTGGAAAGACCAGATTTTGGAAGAACGCATTCCCCCCCCACCCCATCCTTACATTATTACCTAGCAAAAACAAAGCATTAGGCTGGAGAGAAACTTCACGTCTAGATGCCAAACCCCTCCTTGTACAAATAAAGACAGTGAGACACTGAGGCGAGTGACTTACCCAAAGCCCTCAGTGCAGGAATCAGGGCCAAACGCAGCTCTTCTGACCAGTTCTGGGCCATTCTGCTCCCCAGGCTGCAGTTTCTGTTTCAGTTAAAATGAGCATCAAACAGACTGTTCATCATAAATATACTTCCTCAACCTATTCTCCCGTGTAAAACCTCACAGGGGATCCCGCTTCCAATGGCCAAAGAGAACTATTGTAGCCTTTAAAAAATGGTCAAAAAGAGAGGAAACAATAGCATATACACGTCACATCACCCTTTGAGCACGAACTCATCATCATTGTGCGGGTAACAAAAAATAATTAAAGAAGTGGATTCTAGTTAATTCCACACGTAGCATGTGCCTTTGGAAAAAAGAGCCAAAAATACTTCCCCAACGTTCTCACATAGACTGCGTGCGTCTGTCCTATGTAACCCGAAAGTGGTGCACCCTCGTGAAATCATTCGTACAACCCTGCCAACGATATGAATGATTTTGTTTGTCTACTGTCTCAAAATAATCGATCTTACACACAGTAACCTAATTAAGATAGCCAGGCCCTCTCTTTGCAGAAAACCCACAAGCCCTCTCTTAATGGTGCTTTGGAGGTCAGGAAAGTAACTCTTACGGAAGAGGCTAGAATTTGCTTCAATCCGCTAAGATAAAATCAAAGAATGTGTTTTTAATGCATTGATAAAAAACACATAAAAATATTTGGTATTTTTAGTCAGTCTCAATTTACTCAAGGGTCATATCCCAAAAGTTAGTGGGTAAATGGGTTGTCTGGAATTCAGAGAGTATTTTCCCATAGAAGCAATGTTCCCCACGGGGCGAGTTCCCAGACTGTCCTGTCAGTGCTGTGTAACCCACAGTGTCGCAGACTGTTGTGGATTTTAAAATTTTCATTTTAAGTTTAATATTCTTAATTAATTGGCACAAAAGTAATTGATTGATTGATACATGTTTTAAACGCTAACATCTAAGAAAATAGCTTTCACTGTAGCGTTTTGAGATAGTAGACAAAGACTTTTCAGCAATTTCTGTAGAAGGCTTTGGGGTACTTTCAAGACTCTAAAACTAGGTGACACCAGGTCTCTGGTTGTCTAATTCCAGCTGATCGCTGATGGCTAACGCGGGAAACAGAAAGAGAAAGGCCCCTGGCCCCCGTTCAACTTCAAGAACTGGGGAAGAAGGAAAAGAGTGCGAGCTCCCGAGTGAGCAGAGTGCTGAAGCAGTGAACTGCGAGAGAGGAAGGAGGTGAGGCCCAGCAAGAGAGGGGAGCAGAAGGGACTTGGCTTGGCTCTCTGTGTTCTTCAGAAAGTGGTAGTGCTGGCCTTCGGCCTCTTTGTCACAGTCTAGAAAGTTTAGAAGAGAACGGATAAGTGTTAGGGGGAGTCTGTCTGTGATCCAATGCACCGATGTTTGGGATGTTCAATAAATGGGTGTTTGTTCCTCAGGCGCAAGGGTTCCCTGACTTAGGACGACCTGGGCTCCCAGCTTGAATCCATACACACTTATTGAGACCTACAGTGTTCCAAGAGCTGGGGGGAGCAGGCCGACTGCAACACTCGTCAAGCGATCAGGCTTTACCTTGTGGAGATAATAAGAGCTAACATTTATTACTTGTTTTCACTGATTTAATCTTCACAGCGACCCTATGAAGTAGATGTTGTTATCACCCCATTTTATAGTTGAAGAAACTGAGACACAGGGAAGATAAGTAATTTGCCCAAAGTCACATGGCTGGTAAGCGCTGGGGCCAACATTTGAACCCAGGTCGTCCGAGGGCACAGCTTGCGCTCACAGCCATCATGCTCTGCTCTGCCCTGATGTTTCTCTGGTGAGCATTCTTGTCTCCTGTCAGCAGTCACTCCTGCCTCCACTCCATCTGGGATTTGGAAAGCACTCAGAGAGGTGGCCCTGCGTGGAGGCTGGAAATGGAAGAGGCTGCCAAGGTCCCGCCTCTCAGGCTCCTTTCAGATTCTACAGCTACTGCGAAGAAAGTTGCTTTCCCACAGAGAACATGTCGGACGAGGAGAAAATTATGACAAAAGGTCTCCAAGAGAACCTCTGAAACTTGGATCTTATCTCGTTCCACAAGCTGAAAGCCGGTTTCCTAAATCAAAGAATGAAACAAAGTACATCTTTATTGAGTATTGTTTTGACATCACTCCCCTTTGTATGACTGGACAGACACTCCCATTGTCTCTCTAAATAATTTTTAAACACTCCTGAACTTTGGCTTGGAGACCTTCCTTTGAAACGAATTTACCTCCCTGGACATACTAGCTCATATTTTTTTGCTTCAACCTGGCAGAAGTTATTATCCCTCATAAAACTTTACCCCCTCTCTTCTCTAAGCCATCACATAAACCATTCCTCCTGATTATACATGCCTCTTCTCAGGCCATATCCATTACTCTGTCACTTTCCATGGAGGTTAATCTACTAGTGAGAATTTAAGTGGACTCCTAGGGCCGAGTATTCTCACAGTGGGTGGAGCTCAGACTCTGAAGTCAGCCAGTCCAGGCTCAAATCCCGGTTCTGCCATGTACTGGTTGTGCCATGCGGGGCAAGCTCGTTAACCCTTCTAAATCATTGTTTCCTCTTGGTATAATAGTACGGGCAGAACAGTTGTTCTGAGGATTAAGTGAGATATTACATGTAAGGAACTCAATTCACGATAAACATGTCGTAAACTTCAACAAATGTTAGTCCCCATTATTGCAATTCTTTTGCAACGCAAGATAATCAGAGACGTGTACAAAGATGGATGCCAAGAGATGTCCAACACACTGTTTTTTATAAGATTGAAAAATTAGAAACAATTTACGCCCAACCGTAGTTGAATACGCAGGCAGTTAAAAGTCATCTTCTGGATATTGGGAACTGTTCAGACTATATTGGTGAGTTTTTCAAACATGAACCACGAAATCTGTAGAGTACGATATTTTGGGGGAAAATGTTGCTTGGAAAAAAGATTGGAAGAACTTACCTCAAAAACTAAATTACAATCCTCTCCACAGAGAATGTACATGGAGTGTGGATACGTATTGGGATTATGGGTGATTTTTTAAAAATGCTTTGTAGTTTTCACTGTTTTCTAGATTCCATATCTTTTATAATTAGGAAAATTATATGCCGTTGAAAAATACTGCATAAAGTTTAGTCTTCTCCCATGATCTCCTCCTGGCTCCTGTTAATTCAAACATCCAGCTCATCCCCTTTTCTACTGCCTTTCATACTCTCTGCAGATTTATGCTTCCCCTGCACAGCTGCAGATGGTTTTGAATACTTGGCAGAGTCTGTAGTTGGTGTTTAGACATATTTATGTGGGTTCTCTCTCCTGCGTCAGACTGCATTTCCATGAGAGTATTTTCCCTGTGCTTTCTCTGTAATTGTGCCCAGTGACTTGGAAGTTCTTTGTCCCAAATACTTACTGATTGAGGTCATTGTAAATAATTCAGGGAGAAAAACAAACTTGCTTAAATTACTTCATTATTATCATTAATGTTCATTGGGAGCAAACATTCGGAATGGAGGGGCTTATAGACCAGTTGGGCATCAGGCCTTGTGCCTGAGACAATGCTGTGTATTTATGCAGCTATTTCATTTCCTCCTGGGACCCAGAATTACCACATTTCCAAGACCCCTTGCACTGAAGAAGGCTCATATGACTAGACCTAACCAACAGAATGAAGGAGAAGTGGTGCACGCCACTTCCAGGCCCCAAATCATTTCGTGTGTTTCCCCCTGAACTCCTGCTTCCCCTGCTGTCAGCTGGCTGGATAGGACCAGGGTGACCTTGAAACCACAATATGGTAGAGCCACAAGATGGAAAGGACCTGGGTCTCTGAGCTTCTGCTTATGGAAGAACCAACGAAGAGAATGACCTCCACAGAAACATCTGAAATGCACAGTGTCAGTGACACAGATAAGACTTGTATTATAGAAAGACATTGAGGTTTGTGGATTATTTGTTCCTGCAATAACCCTGCCACAACTAATACCAGAAAATTACATAAATAGTAAAGAATTCAAGACAACATATTCTAAGTGTCAAGCAAATAGCAGAACACAGTAAAGAACATTTGTCTGAATCTTCCCTTTTCCCCGAGACCCTTCACTTCATTGCCTTATCCCATCCTCTTACAAATCTGGATGAGTAGTATATCTATCATTGTGTCTCAATCTAAAAAACTGAACTTCATCCTTTGGTCTAAGCTAAAACCAAGATCTTCTGACTCCAAATATTGTGCTCTTTCCTCTCTTGCTTACTGACTTTTTGCTTCTAGGCATAAACACTATAATAATTCAGAGCAATGACTAAAGATTAAATTATTTATAGAAAAGAAGATGTTTTGCCTGAATTTTTTAGGCAATGCTGTATTTCTCAAACGTTGGTTCCACATGAAGTCAATACATGTCCCAATAAACAGAGTTCCAAGAACAAATGAGTTTGGGAAACACCAGGTTAAACCAGTGTGACCAGGAGTTTCCTATTTACTGCCAAGCTCTAAGAGCCTTTAACTCATGGGTTGGAGGCTCCCACGGACAGGGTATGCAGCGTGTCCCTTACATCTGACCATGGAACTCTCTCTTGGTTGGAGAAGTCATCAGGAGGAGAGAGTATGCTGTAACGTACTCTGAGAAAGGCTGTTCTAGAGACTTCCTCAATTCTCCATTGCACCCTGCTTCCACTTTAGCTTAGCTTGTTCACTTCCTCTTAGAGTGTATTTCTCAGCTAGCATTGGGGACAACAAAATTCTTAAATAAGCCCATTTAACCAAGATCGAAGGGGACTTCCAGGGAATTTTAAAAATTGCATTTATTTTTTAGCTTAATTCAAATAAGAACAGAGCACATTCAGAGCAATTGGAAGATAGAAAATAGTAATAAACAGAGAAAAAGAGATGCAAATCAAACAACTTGTATTCAATCCAGCCAGCTTAGTCAACCTGTGGCATTTCCTAACACAGGGGGCTGCTAAGGCAGGGGAGAGTAGGATTTGAGGAAGGATTAGATAATTTTATGAGCATGACTAGCATTTAAAGCTATGTGAGCTAGAACAAAAAGACACAAGGAAATGAAGTCTCATGTTCCAGGATGTAAATTGATCACATGTGGAGGGAGGGGCAAGAAGGAATTCCCACCTCGCAGTCCAGCGTGGGATATTACACAATGGGCCAGGTGCAATAAGCTTGACTTTCCCTCTTTATTTTCCTTTTCCTTTTCTCTGGTACATCTGATTCTGGCTAAACAGGAGGTGGGGATATTAGCCCTGACAAATAGCGATTTGATCCCACAGGGCAACTCCTATTGAAAACCAAGATAACACAAATATTTTCAATTCTTCAAGTTGAACCCAGCCTAAGTATTTTGTTTTGTGGGTGATCTCTCTGCTCTTTTATTAAGGGAAGATCATTTTATGAGAGCCAAGAATATTTGCATTCCTAGCATGGGAAGAAGTTTAAATTCCCAACCAACACATTGTTCAAGCAAGTAAAAAGAACTGGAGAGTTTCCTCAAGGTAAGGTAAGATCATCTTAATTAGTTGAGACTCTTGAGCAAGGTGAACCCAATCTTGATGTACCAACTGTTTCAAAATACTCCTTTCATCTTAAACAGAAAAATAAAGTGTGTTTTTCTGTTTTTTCTGTTTTTTTTGTTTTTTGGGTTTTTTTAAGTGTGTTTTTGAGCTGCAGTATTCTGAGCTCGGTGATGATCGAAGGTCCTGGAACAGGAGACAGCAGGTTTTATTGGGCTGGGTGAGTTCTTACCCTCTATGTTTCTATGGGAAATTTTGTGAAAACATTCAACTCCAGTGGTTTGGTGAAAAACATTTGGGTCCCAGGGAATCAACGAGAGCTAAGTTTTTTAGAGTGAGTCCCATCTGAGACCAAAAGAATTAAGAAAAAGATGTATGGGAGACAAACAGGAAGAGGAATAGCAAAACCAGCCTCATGGTACAAAAGATTAGGCTTTCAGATTATAACCTGTCAATGCCTCAGTGTTATGATTTTCTCTATTAAGGTTAGAGTGCAGAATCAATCAGATCAGGGATGGTGGGTATTTTTTTATTGATGACTTTAGTTGACTTTTTTCTCAAGTCTGAATTATTTGGTTGTGTGACAGTCCTGCATCCCGGGAAGAACCCTAAACATCTTTTCTGAAGAAACCCTTGCAACCTTTCTGAACTTACGGCAACGGTAGACACTATTGTCTATATAACCCCATTCTCCTGCCCTGTCTTCCTTAGCAGAGCCCACTTCCCATGATTAAAACTTGAAATTCCAGATAGGCATCCAGTTTTCCAGCCTTCTCTTGCCCCTAGGATTGGCTACAGCAAGCAGTTCTAGCCATTTCTGGCTGGGGGGATTCTAGGAAATATTTTCCTTTCTGATGAAAGGAGAGAGATATGGGAGGAGAGGATTTTGGGGGTTTGTTTGTTTGTTTGTTTTTTCTTGCTATCCCTTCTTCTCTTTCATGTCGTTGTGAAAGAATATGCTGCTTGGAATTGTGACCATGAGATGACGGGCCTGAGGACCAAAGGCACCAGTGTAGGATTGACAAGATAGAAGGGCAGAAACGTCTTGATGTCATGATGATATCACTGAGCCACTGTTACAACCCTGGGATCATGTACCCCGATCTCTTGCTGAAGCCACTTTCAGGTGGATATTCTGTGACAGCCCAAAGTTTTCTAAGTAAATACATCCAGTGAGAAGGTGGCCATGTGTTCCAATAGCGCACAGAACCCTGAAGAATCACGTGGCCTGTGGCCTCTGGTTATCGCGAATTTCTCATGTTCACAGTTGTAGTTTGGCATACTCCTCTTGGAAAAGGTAGAAGACCACGACTTGCTTGACTGTGGTCCGAGAATAATCCATCGGCTGATGTTGGCAGAGCCTGAGGCCGTGAACTGTCTTCTCATTACTGAGGAAGCAGCGAGCATCAATGTCATATTCAACCTGAGAAAGGAAAGAACTTTGCTCCATATTTCACACGATGTTTCTTTACCTTTCTCTCCTACTTCCCATAATCTTATCTTTTCTTTGACTTCAGAGAACTCCTTTTACTTTTCTGTTTTGTCTGTTCTGATGTGACTGACTTCTTCAATACGGTAAAGCAATGGAAAGAAAGCTGGCTGCCTGACTCAGAGCAGTGCCAAAAATTTACGTATGGAATGTCAGGACATGCTCTATTGAAGACGCAGAAATTTAGTTAATCTCTAAAGGAATCCGACCCTCCCCCCTCCTCACCACCATCGCTGCCCAAATTTCACATCCTTTAGAAGAATAAACTCTTCAAGAAGAGAAATCAGCACAGTAACTTCTGAAATAAACCTATTTTTTAAATGGATATATTCCCTAGAGAAGAATTTCTCCCAGGCCTTTGAGCTGTACCATTTCCAGTAACAGTGGTTTTGGATTTTCAGTTTAGGATCTGCGGAGCGGAAGATAGGCCAGTGGGAAGTCACTGTGGAAGACAGTTTGGCAGTTTCCTACAAAACTAAGCCTACCCTTACCGTACCCTCTAGCTATCCTGCTCCTCGGTATTGACCCAAAGGAGCTGAAAACGTGTCCACACGCATACCTGCACTCGGATGTTTATAGCAGCTTCCTTCATAACTGCCAAAACTTGGAAAGAACCAAGGCGTTCTTCAGGAGGTAAATGGATAAATAAACTGTGGTGTTATCCGGACAGTGGAATATTATTCAGTTCTGAAAAGAAATGAGCCATCAAACCATGAAAAGACTTGGAGGAAACTTAAAGGCATATTACTAAGTGAAAGAAGCCAATCTGAAAAGATGACATATGGTATGACCCCCAACTATATGACATTCTGGGAAAGGCAATATTACAAAAGTAAAGAGATCAGTAGTCGCCAGGGGTTTGCAGGGAGAGAAGGGGAGAATAACGGGTGGAGCACGGGGGATTTTCAGGAAGTGAAACTCTTCTGTATGATACCACGAGGGTAGATACGTGTAGTCATACGTTTGTCAAAACCTATAGAACGTAACCAGTGTACAACCAAAGAGTACCAATAATGTAAGCTGTGGACTTTGGATAATGATGTGTCACTGTTGCTTCACAGATTGTAACAAAACAGAGTGTGGGATGTTGATGGTGGGGAAGCCGGGTGTGTGTGTGTGGGAGGGGGAGGGTTATGCAGGAACTCTGTACTTTCTGCTCAGTTTTGCTGTGAATCTAAACTTGTCCTTAAAAAAATGAAGTCTAGTAATTAAAAGTGAATAAACTTAAAAATCTAAATAAATGATTATAAAGCAGAAAGTGAGTATAATCACATAATAATCATATATAAATTAATAAAAATGATTGTTGAATCCATGCTTTAGGATTAGGTTCAGCTATATATGACAGGAAAATCAACAAAATGGTGGCTTAGAAAAGATAGAAAAGTGTTTCTCTCGCAAGCAAAGTAAGTGCAGAAGTTGGGAGTCCTGGGCTGGAATGGTGACACCATAGAGACTTTGTAGACCAAGGCTTCTGACTTTGCTGAGCCTTTCACTTCAGTACCTAACTACTATCCCATGATCTGATATGGTTGCCAGAGCTCCAGCCATTACATCTGCATTCTAAGAAACAGAGAGTGAAGAAGGGAAGATTAATGGCATGCCCCCTCCCTTGCATGGAGACTTCCTGAAAGTCTCATATTATACTTCTGCTTCTATCTCATTGGTCAGGCACTTACACAAAAGTCCACATCTACTTCTCAAGGAGTATGGCAAACTTTCAGCTATCTAATTTATATTAAAATTTTAAAAATAGAGAGAAAGAGACCTGGCTAAAAATCAGTTTCTACATAAAAAAGGGAGGAAAGGATATCAGAGTAGGCAGCTAGCAGTCGGAGACATTGAGCAATGCTGCTACGTTCAAAATGCAGTGCTAGATGAGGACACTGTGAACACATTAGCTCAATAGGGGAAACGAACGCGCAGACACACAGACACACAGACTTTATATATGACGGCAATTTGTTAGCGACACGAAGATTTCAGGAAAAGACTTGAGCACCCCCAGCTGGGGTGACCAGAGAAGGCCTCCTAGACGGAAGGATATTTTATAACAGGCTAGAAGGATGAAGAGAATTTGGGTAGTAAGAGGACAAACTCAGCACAGGGATGGCATGAGACAAGGCAAATTGTTTCACAACGAGGGCTATGCCTATCACTGGCACATGTTATATTCGTCCCGGGTACCAAAATTTCCCAGGCAAGGAGAATTGAGGTCTGCAGTGTGCGGTACAGACCTTAATGATATCAGTTTCTCTCTTCACAATCTATCCATCATCCCCATGGGGTGGGGAGTGAGGAGGATTCCGGTGAACCACACACACTTTGAGTATCTCAGGCAAAGAGACTTTTTTTTTTTTGTATTTATGATAAAACACCCAAATATATATCCAAGTGGGATTACCAGTCTGGGCTGGATCCAAGAGACTTTGGTTACCAGAACTATTTCTCATCATAAATCCCCAAACAAGTTGAGTTTTTCACTTCCTCTCCTAATCTGCCGTGGAGCACAGCCGAGTGGCTTGGAGTCATCTCCTTTTTGGCAGGGGCTACAATTCCAAGATGATGGAGCGATTCTTTTCCATATACATCATTATTATTTCTAGTATAAATATTTATCAAGCACTCACTGTGCAATAGAGAAGAGCTCCTGCATGGTGGTCTTTCCAGCTGAGCAAAATAAACAGGAGTCAAGGCCAAGGGAAGAGGTGGGACGAGAACCTCAGCTGGTGGGAAACAATAGGAATGGATTCCCCACCCCGCCCCCTTGGATTCACGTTAGACATTACTTGGACGGGCCTGCCATATTTTAGCTATGTAAATTTAAGTATGCTTTTATTTGTTTAACATACACTTTATAGGGCTGACCACGTGCAATGCATTGTTCTAAGTTCTTTACAAATATTAACTCATTTAATCCTCATAGGAATCCTTTGAAATAGGCACTATTTAGTATCCCACTTACAGATGCAGAAACTGAGGCAGAGAGCAATTTGCCCAAGGTCACCTTATTGTAGTATTGACTGCACTGTATTGAAAAATTTGATGGGAATCTCTCTCCCCAGCAAGACCGTAAACATTTTTAAAACAGTGCCTGTCTCATAATAGATAACGCAGTGAACAGTGAACAGCTATTTGTTGAAGGAATGTTCATTGTCAGAAATTTGAAATATATTTCTGTCTTTTGTTTAGAACAAAATGGAACCCTCCTCCAACAGACCTGCTCTGCACCAGCAGATGAAGCGTTGGGTTCTGCCAAACGACCTCTATCATTTTATAACAGCACTGTTGGGGGGAGGCGCAAAGCATATAGATGGTAAGCACATTTTCTTGCTTAATTTTGCGCAAGGAACAAAGGTTATCCAAAGAGGGCTGGATTTTAGTGAACTGCACAGAACCCAGCAGAGAAAAGAGGTGTGGAAAATGGCAATTAGGTAAGATATGACAATTTTCTACAAGTTTATAAAGCTCAAACTTAAGAGAATACTTTTGAGAATTTGAAGAAGTGTATGTGAGGGATGTTATGACATTAGGTGAAGTGGAGGAAGGAGCAGAGAGAGGCTGAGGTACACCAAGATCACTGCAGCAGCCTTTGATTTGGTTTAATCGATGGAGCACAAAAAAAGAAAAAAAGGAGAAAAAGAATGAGGAGATGGTGAAATTGACAAATGTAAAATACTGTAACAGAAATTCCTGTAGCTTGTCTAGAGTAGAAGTGGAAAAGTTTGTTATACTAGGAAATAGTCATTTAAATGGAAAGATGGTTTTTCATGTCTTTTATAGCTTGTTGTAAATGATTAATTAAATACTCTGAGTGTTTCATTAAAAACATGCATTCCTTCCAAATTAAAGTGTGTAGAGACTCGTTATAAATGAGTTCATTGGGTGAATGAAAGAAGCATTTACTTCTAAATGAACATTACTGGCGAATTTCATTCTTGACATTGATTAAATAGACTGAATTTATTTTAATGTGCAAAACGAACAAATTACGAGGCTAATTGGTTTTCTACCTTAGTATTTTTGCATTTAATGCATTTATAAGTGATCCAACAATTTTAAGAATTCACTGTGTAGTGAATTATGTAAAAAGCATTTTTGTGTACAAAGCATTTTGCTACTGAAAACGAAAGAATGGATAAGAGTTACTTCCTGCTTCACTCATTTCCTACCTTTTACACTTCACGGAACAATTTTCAGTGCCTACTATGTGCAAAGCATTTTGCTGGATGCTGCAGACAATAGAAAGAAAAATCAGACTTATTTCTGCCCTCTAGAAGCTCAGAATGTCATAGGAAAGACATCTGCGTAAAATAACTTTAATATAAGACAGACTCAGGTAAGTAAGTGCTAAAATAATAAAGATACAGAGAGCTCGGGGGTCTAAGGAAGGGAGGGGAGCAGGAAAGGCTTCTTGGAGGAGGACAGACTTGAGCTTGGCCTTGAGAGATGGCTGCGAATTTCACAAGCTGCTTGCGGCGGGGAGAGGAGGAGAGAAAGGTTTGTGTGGTCTGGGGTGCTGGGGTGTGCTATAGAGAGGTTTTCGTGTTTCTCTGGACAATTTTGAACTGTCACTTGGAAGAGACGTGTCACATAGAAAATACACAGATCGACTGAAAACCGGTCTGTGACTTCAGAGAGAGAAACCATGTCAGGCTGGGGTGTGGGCTACGAAAGTGACAGGTATAATTAGACATTGAGCAGATCAGCATTTTTTTGATTAATAAGCTCATTCTTCCTATACATTGACTCATGGACCTGCAAGGAACCTCAGGAAGTTATTTAGGTCACCCCTGCCTGGGGTGTTTTTCTATGTTGTTCCCTTAGCCTTGGACCTATAATATGAGCTCTTCAAATGCGGAGACCGCATCCTTCGGGTTCTGCATGAGAACCAGTACAATAAAACACACAGTCACACAGTGACAGCACTGTGCTGTAGCTGTTAGCAACATCGTGTGGGAATTGAGGCAAGGGTTTGTGGGTCCCTCAGGGCTATCTTTCTGCCCCCATCACGTGTTATCTCCTGCTTGAGCTGAAAGTTGATCGTTGAGCTGATTCATGCTGGTTTCCTACCTCCTTGTCTTAAGAAAGGTCATCCCTACCTAGCCAACAATTAGAAGTCTAAAGTTCTAGAATGTTAGAGCTGGAGGAGCTATCAGGAATAATCCAACCCAACTCCTTCATTCTTCATTTTACCATGGAGGAAAGAGATGGTCGGGCAGAAGAGATCGGCCTGAAGTCACACAACCGGCTCACCTGAACCAGAGCTTAGAATGCAGTCTCCAAGTCTCCTGTCAGATCAGTTTCTTTCCCTTGCATCATCCTGGCTTCTTTATTTGCATCAATGGATGACAGCATGTATGTGTGTGTGTATGTGTGAATATTTCCAAGAGTTGGGTTTAAAGCATTCACTTGGATCACATAGAATAACGTATGCTCAGCTAAAGAAGTAAAATGCAATGGATTAAAACCCTCCCACTTGGAAAAATCCTGGGAATTTCTTGAGCTGCAAGAAAGCTCAGCCCCCAGGACTTGAAGTATAAACACTGTGGCTAATTTGTTGAAGTGAGATGCCATTGATGATTCTCCCTGCCTTGAGAGATGACAGGGCTCCCTGACGGAACAAAGCAGATTGCTGGGTGAAGGCAGACTGTGAAAAGTGAGCAGGAAAAGACAAGACATTTTACTGAGACAGTCTTTCTTGAAGAGGAGTTGTGGAAAAAAAACAACTAAAGAGGAATTCCTCGCATAAAGTTTGCCTTTCAGAGGGCAACCATCTCTACAGCTCTGCCCCCGTCCCCCCTGCCCCCCAGGATGTTGGACACAGCCCTGAGTGAAGCTTGGCGAGGCCAGGGTACCAGTTCCACAAAGCCACTCTAAGCAGAGTGAACAGGACCCTACAGAGAGCGCCCGGCCACTTGACCCGGCGTTTGCCCCATCGAAGTTAGACAAGAGTAACATTCAACGTATTTGCTTCCTAATCACCTGTTATTTTTCAAAAGTTTATTCTTATAAACAAAAATGATACTCTGCTTCTTCATTTATTTTCTTATCAAAGAAAAACGTCCACCAGCCTTTCTGTAGAATAACCTGCCTTACTTACCAGACTTTTATCTTTGGATGAAGTTCAGTCTGGGGGTGTCTTTTTTCTTTCTGTTTGCTTTTTAAATTCTATTTATAATAGCAGACTAATTCAGTTGCATGGAGTATTTTTTACTCTTTAAAAAATTCTTAATTGTTTCCATTTGTCAGTAGAGTACTTCCCTTCTATTGCGACATAATAACATTTCTTCTGCTTCTATGTAAGAACGGTTAATCTGATGTTGGGGCAGAAGGCTACCTGAGCAACCGTCTGCTCCGACGTCCCCCTTTTCTGGATGCAGGCACACCAGGCGATTACTGAGTACCCCGCTCGCTCAAGGGAGGGCGCATAGTCCAGCCAGACCCGCCCCTCTGCTCTTTCACTGCAGGATCATTTTGCCTTTGTCAGAACTGCTTCTTAAATCATGTTTCCCTTAGGAAATATACCACAGTGTTAGTTTTTTAGCGTGCTTGCCTTCAAGGAAGTTTTTTTAAAAACCATGAAATGCCTTCTAATTCCAATTTTAATGGAAGGTGGAATTTTCTTTTCATTTTAAATTCCAGCAAGGAGAGCCGCAATTATTAAGTTCGTTATGTTTATTTGTGGCTATATTAGTCAGATTTTTAATGCACTAATTCTTGGTACAAACAACCCCCAAATCTCAGTGGCTTATAGCAGCAAACCTTAGCTTTTTGTTCACAGGTCTGTGGAGTGGCAGGATGCTCAGTTCCTGACTTCGGGTTGAGTTCAGGGTGCTCTCCCTGTCTCTCATTCTGGGACAGGTGTCTGGTGGGGACTTGCGCATCTCATGGCAGATGGCAAAAGCCCAGGACGAGCCGGACTGGGCAAGCACCACGAGAACCTCTGCTCAAACCACATCTGCTCACTTTCCGTGGGGCAAGGCAAGCCCTGGGGCCAAGCCCTGGTCAGAGAGGAATGCCCTGCCTGCTCTGCTCAGAGGCGCTGCAAAGTTAGGTGCAGGGGGTGGACTCAGAATGCCATTCTAGGGTGGGAGTGGAAACCCAGCCTGCTCTCCCAGCCCACCGCTGTGCCAATTTAAAACGGAAAGGAAAGATCACTCTTCTCTTTGTTGTCTTAGTGCTGCCGATTGGATTCCAGTCCCTAGCAACTCAGTCCTTGGGCAACTATCCTCTCACCTCCCAGCACCGTATCAGACAATGCTCCATTATTCACAGGGTTTTCATGGCTAGCTTTTCTGGAAGTGGGTGGCCGGGTCCTTCTTCCTAGTCTATCTTAGTCTGGAAGCTTCACTGAAACCTGTCCACCATGGTGACCCTGAAGGTATTTGGAATGCCGGTGGCATAGCTCTCTGCATCACAGCAACACGCAGCCACCACACTCTGACAACCACAGATGGATAGTGAGCTTCCCTGACCGGGGAGCGAAACTGGGCCTCGGCGGTGAGAGCCGGGTCTTAAACCACGAGACCACCAGGGCCAGCTTACTTTACTTTAGAATCAGAAATTACACTACAGAGTTCTCCAAGATACCTAGAATAAGGCAAAGCCTTATATAAAATCTAATTTTCTAAATGTCTTTACTTTTCCTGTATTATCTGGCACAGAGTAGATTATCTAGATTTTCAATAAATATTTGAGGGATAAAAAAAGACTCTGTCCACTAAGGAAGTGCTTCTTCTGTAACATTAGCTCATTCACCCACTCAAGGAATATTTATTGAGTGCTGCCATGTGCTAGGTACTACTTATAAATGTGGAGGAAACTTCAACATACGGACAAAATTGCTGCCCTTGTGGGGCTTATGTTCTAGCAAGGTGAGACAAACAATTGAAACAAAATAAAAAATAATAAGTAAACCACATCTATGTTAGTCTTTGATATGTGCTTTAAACAAAGAGCAGGCTGCAGGTCTTAGGAGAGCCAAGGGGGGGATGGGGAAAGTCTGCAATTTTTCTAAGGTGTCTTGTTGAAGAGTGACATTCAAGCAGAGACTTGAAAGAGGTGGCGGATTGTTCACTGCTCTCACGCAGCCACAGAGCTCCGCGGGGGATCCTCAGAGACCGTTTGGAGTGTGAGTGTTGGTGAGGAGGTACCTGAGGGAACTCTCAGAGGTGGGACTTCCGACTAGCCCCCAACCCCACCCCAGCAGCAACCAGAACATCGTCACCTTTAGATTTGGATTCAGCCATAGATCTCTTTTAGGGAATATGCTGCCACTAAAGAAATAATACTAATAACCCCTTTAAAACATTACGTTAGATTGTAAACTCACCAAGTTCAAAGACCTCCACTAAGATCTTGAATAAGAGTCTTGAAAAGTTTATTTATTAATTTACTTATGACGGCTCAGTGTTGGAATAGTCAACTGCCCTGGGGTTTGAACCAAGACCAAACTCTTCTCCTCCCTTCTGTCATTATATTTTCCATGGATACTTCATCCAGTCCCATGGCCTTAAATACCATCCATATCCTAATGACTCCCAGCTGTCCATCAGCTCTGACTCCTCCACTGGACTCCAGACTGTTCCACTTGGAGGTCTGATGGACGATCTCAAATTCACATGACTGACACAGAACTCTTGGTCTCCACTTCCTCCATCAACCTCTGTCTCCTCAGTTGTCCTCATCTCAGCAAATGGCACCATCTTTTCCAGCACCTTCATCTCCACATCCAAAATATGCCTCTTATCCTCTCATTTCTCTCCATCTCCAGTCTTGCTCAAGCCCCATTATCTCTTGCAACAACTGCTGTTGTGGCCTTCCAGCTGGTTTCTCTCCTCTACAGTAGATGATTCATAATGCAGTCAGTCATCTCTGAAAAACATAAATCAGGGCCGGCCCCGTGGCCAAAGGGTTAAGCTCATGCGCTCCACTTTGGTGGCCCAGAGTTTCGCCAGTTCAGATCCAGCATCCCACATAGCACAACCAGAGGCACTCACAGCTAGAATATACAACTATGCACCAGGAGCGGGGGGAGGGGCTTTGGGGAGAAGAAGAAGGAAAAAACCCACAAAACATAAATCATATCATGTCATCCCCTTCCAATGCTTAACATGGCAATGAGGATAAAACACATACTTCTTACTATAATCTACAAAACCCAACATGATCTGGCCCATGCATACATCCCTGACCTCTCATACCTCTCTCCCTCACACATACCAGCACAACAGCATGCTCATCTCTGCCTCAGGACATTTGCACTTGCTGTTTCATTCCTGGCCCCATATTTTGATGTGGCTGGTTCCCACAAATGATCCCCATTTCAAATGTCTGCTCTTCAGGGAAGTCCTCCTAGACCATCCCAGTCATTTTCTATCATGTCACCCTTCATAATACTTATCGTTCTGCCCAATTCCATTGTTAATTTGTTTACTTGATCATTGTCTGTTTTCCACCACTGGAATGAAAGTCCCACTGCAACAGAGACCTTGCTGATACATCCTGAGCACCTGGAACAGCGTCTGACAGAGTAGGTGCTTGAAAAGTATTGACCAAAAAAATGATGGCTGATGTCGGTGCCTCTTCAGAGACCAGATGTTGCCAGGAAGAAATTGGAGAGGGCACCACGGCGCTGAGTTTGTGGAGGTGGTGCTGTGGGAAGGGGAATTTGTGGCTTCACAGCCAGGTGAAAATGGAAAAGAAACGGGAGTTCTGAGAAACAAGTTTTTCGTGCTGTACCATTATGACTAGTTCCGGCCCCAGATTTTGGTCTTCTCGACATCTCAGATCCACTTCATCTATCTGTATCTACCAGGTTCTTGGATTGCAGGCTACAGAAATCTATGCTGGAATGCGTAAGAAGAAAAAGAAAGAAAACAATTGAAAGGTTAAGGAGTAGCTCGTAGGTGGGAAGAGAAAGAAAAAACAGATCTTAGTATAGGAATAGCTTCGAGGATTTGGGGCCAGGAATAAGTGGACACGTTCTTCAAGCCACTTAGGTTGAGATAAAAGAAAAAATTGCAAAAATTTTCATTTTTTTGACACTTTATTCAAATTTTAATTTCTGGGGTAGGAATGTCTTACACAGGTTGAGTCCTGGGCCTACTCCTGGATCCAGGCATGGAGTGAGCCCCCCTTCCTGCTATAAACCCAATGGACTGTTATCAGAATCCCAGGTAATGGATACTGGACAGGCAAACACAACAGCTGTCCGCTCCATTCCATGAAAATATCATAGGGCGAGGTGTTTCATTTTAGAGGGTTATAATCTAGTTTGCGAGGAAATAAAGCTAGAGGTCACTTATCTCAATGAAGGAAGTGTGTTATTGCTGGAAAATAAGGCATCCTTCCTGTTAACCTCTGAGAGACTAACAGATTCATTCCTCCACATGCATTTTCTCTCCTGAGGCTCATTTTCAGATCAATGTCTCTCATCTTCTGCAAACGGTCAGCTGGAGCAGGACCGGCTCCACAAGGCCTCACCAGGGCGTTGCTGACCCCCCATCACAGGATTCCCTCTCTTCTTACCCTTTCGAGATTTTACAGTGAATGGGCAACAAAGTTAAGCGTTAAATAAATAACTCTAACCATTAGCCTCAGGTAATTCACAACCAATTCCTCCAGTGCATGTAAGCATAAGCGTGTGTGTGTGTGTATACACGTCTGCATGTGTGAGAGGCTAGTGGAAAAGGGTGGAAAAAAGGAAGAAGAAAATTTGGGATGAAGCTCGACGATGGAAAAGCAAAGAGGACGTCCCTGTGCTGAAAACAGATTCTTTCCCCAAGCGCTCACGGATTTTTGGGCAATTTGCCTGGTTGGAGCTAGGAGATTTTGAACTGTAATTGGAAACTGATCACACAAATGGAGATTCATTTTTATGCCAACAGATAGATAATACAATTTATCTGCTCGTTTATTCCTTCAACCTTTCTTGTCCTTTGCTTGCACTTGTGCTCAGCGCAGGCGAGTGATTCAGATGTGCTTCCCGCCCTCATGGCGCTGACGGGCTAACAGAGGCCAAGAGGCAGGTGCAAATAACAGAGACCCAGAAGAACATTCCATGGGCTTCTGTCGACGACAAAGTCCTTGAAGGCTTCACGACGAGACTGGGCTTCAAGAAGGGAGACGTCGACACTTGCTAATGGTGATAGGAGCATGAACTCAGAAAAGGAAGGGTCTGAACCAAGAGGAAGAGGAGCCAGGGGCCTCATGAGCGCTCCGAGAACTAGCGATCACAGGTGGGGAGCAGCTCAGAGCAGCGCCCAGCGGAGGCACGGGCGGAAGGCAGGGACTCCCGCTGCCCATCTGGAGCCAAGTGCAAAGGCGCAGGAGCCCAGCCAGGTTTCAGGAGCCTGAAGCAAACGCAACCTTGGGGACTCTCTTTAAGGAGAACACAGGGGCTGTCCCGTGGCACAGTGGTTAAGTTCACGTGCTCTGTTTTGGTGGCCCAGGGTTTCACCAGTTCCGATCCTGGGCGCGGACACGGCACCATTCATCAGGCCATGCTGAGGAGGCGTCCCACATGCCACAACTAGAAGGACCTACAACTAAAATATACAACTATGTACTGGGGGGCTTTGAGGAGAAGAAGGAAAAAAGAAAATCCCCACAAAATTGTAAATACAAAGCCATGTATGAAAGTGAATATTTACTTAGAAAGAGAAATCACAATACATTACAAATTTTGAAAAGCTGACAAACACCTCAGACTTGGCAAAATCCAGAAAAATCTAACAGTGGCACAAATTGACACCCTTCTATACTTGTTTCCCTAATTTTAGTTTTTTTGGCTAAGTTTTTGCTTTGGTCATTCCTTATGTGAATATGACTGTAATATCATTCTCTATAGAGCAAACAGAAAAATACTTGTCTTTATTCTGTCAAATGATAAAATTTTTTAATTTTTGGTATTTTTAACCAGGTGTCAACTTCATCAATCTGTGGCTTACAGTCTTACGCGTTGGAAGATTGGAAGAACTCTCCGCAGACGGGCTTCTGGCTCTGTTTCCGTTCCCCAGCTCGCATGCCTCTGGTGCCTGCAGGACGTGGTAGAGCATGTATTCTCATCACGATAGAGCTTGGGTCAAGCCCCTTTGTGTCAGCACAGCAAAACTTCCAGGAACATTGCTGGAAGCCATTCCAACACTGAGAAGGCCATAAATTGCTTAACTCCACACACTAGTGCCTGTGAACCACAAAACGTATCCCACTAAATCTAAATTAAACTCAACTTTGCCTTCACTGGATGCCAAAAACGCCTATGGCCACTCTCACATCCCTGAACGTGAAGGGGAGGATGACAGAGTGGAAGCTGAAGTAGAAAGAGACAGTGGTGTTAACCGTTGTCAGTAACTATCATTCTTCCACAAATTTTATCGTCCACAGAATGGTGTGAACACGTTGCATGGGTCGCTCTCAGGGCCTTGAAACATAATTGTGCAACTGAAAGACTCTGAAACTTGTCAGTCCCTGGAGTAGGCCTGGGTATTCAAGAAACCTCAGAATAATGCCTCGATATGCAAAAAAAACCTTCAGAATAACGAAAGGCACTGTAATCCAAGGTGTTAAGATCAGGGAAACGGCCTGCTACCTGAAGGAAGAGAAATATCTGATATTTGGGGAAGGTTCCTGGGTTTCAGCCAACGCCAAGATTAACCAGGGACTCTGCGCTTGTAAGCCGACTGAACAATACCCAACGTGCTCCCCGGGAGCCCTGTATCGGTTATGGATTGGTGCATAACAAATTAGTCCAAAACTCGGAGGGCCCGTCCAACAACAAACGTGCATCATCACACAGTTTCTGAGGATTAGATGTTGGGGAGCACTGGGCGGGGTGATTCTGACTCAAGGTGTCCCGTGAGGTGGCCGTCACGGTGTTGGCCGGAACTAGGCACTTGAAGGTTTCACTGAGGATGAGGAATCATGTCACTCTCATGCCTGGCAAGTTAGTGCTGGTTGTTGACAGGAGGTCTCAGGTCCTCACCACGTACACCTCGCCACAGGGCTGCTTCAGTGTCCTCCTGACTTGGCGGCTGGCTTCCTCCAGAATGGGTGATCCAGAAGTAAGGCGAAAGCCTCCAGGTTTCTCATGATGTGGTCTCAGAAGTTACCCTCTGACATTTCTGGAAACTCCTATTGGTTACACCAGTCAGCTGTACTCTGTGGGAGGGGACCACACCAGGGTGTGAAGACCAAGGGGCTGGCACAGAGGCTGGCTTCCACTGACCCTTCACACGGTAAGGGAGCTTAATTTTGCACAGCAGCACACCAAAATTTGGAAATACTGTCCTGGCAAAAGTCGGAAAAAGCCTAGGATCCCAGGAGTGTGTGTGTGTGTGTGTGTGCGCATGTGTGTAAGTAGGGGGTGGGAGTAGGGGGTGTCCAGAGATAGCTGCTGGCAGAATTCTGACTCACAAGCTGCAAAGAAACACGAAGAGTGACTTGGTTTCATAGATGAGCCTCTTGGACGTAGAAAAAGAAAGTGACTCCTCTAAGGCCACATTGCCAGTCAGATTGGGAGGCGGGATTAGAACCCAGGTCTCCCGACTCATCCTAATAATGAAGTTAATAATTTAAATACCAGAGCATTTTCCTCTGCATCTTGTACTGGCCTAAGTTTTCTAAGCACATCATCTCCTCTTATATTTGCACTAACTAAGGAAACTGAGGCACCAAGAGGCCTAGTCAATTGCTCACGGTCATCAGCTAGTGGTGGCAGAGCTGGCATTTCAACCAGAGCCTGTCTGGGACCCAAACCCCCTTTCTTGACCCTCACACCCGACCCTTTCCAGCCCTTCTGTTCTTGTAAGCTTATCAAGTTACCTCCTTCCTACAGTCCTTCACCCGTCCTCCCCACCGTGACTTGTCTCCAAGGAAGAGTCCTCTTTCTGTGGCCACGCCAGGGGGCCCTACTTTATAAGTTACTGGACATAAGTGGGAACACAACGAAAACCTAAGAAGTAGAACCCAGAATTCAAAATTGGATTCTAAACCTTCCAGACATGCAATGCCAAATTGTTTATATTCTATAGAAGTTTAGCCTTAAATTCTTAAAGCAAAACTTCAGTCCTCACAGAGCCAAGGCCTCCTGAAGCCCAGCGCTCTGATGTGTAACAGCCGACACTGAGGAAGCACTGACGACGGGCTGGCCGCTGTTCCAACGTTGACTCGTTTTAATCTTTACAATAGTCTCGCGAGCTAAGAGTGCTCTGATTATCTCCATTTTCATGCAATTTACCCACAAGTTTACACAGCTAAGTGAGTGGTCCTTCTAGGATTTGAACACAGAAAGTCCAGCTCCAGAGTCCATGCTCTTATGCAATTTGCTACATCATTGTCTTTTTTCTAGTCTCTAGCCTGCTCTTGCCTTGGCGGCACTCTCTCAGTGGAGTCTAAGATCTGATCCTGGTGTTTGTCAACACTCACCATTAAGACTTCTCGTCCACCTGCCCTGGTGCGGCACGATGCTAAGCCCTCGGTATGAACTGGGGAAGAAAAGAGCCATAGTCCTTCCTTCCCTGAGCTCACATCCTAGTAGGAGCAAACAGACTTTAAACAAAGCAATAAACATATGCATTTACAATTAGTCAACACATCCGGAAAGGGCTGTAGCTTGTATTAAATGTTGTGAAAGAAGTGAACAGGGCACTCTGACAGATAATCCCAGGAGGATCCACTTGGACCTGTGGTCGAGGGAGTCCACCTGTGACCTTGGACCTGATATCTAAAGGATGAAAAGTCTAAGAATGAGACAAGGGAAGAGACATCCACTTAAACATGGAAAATATAAGACCTTCTTTCATCTTTATCCCTTCCAAAAATCCTCCTAAAATTAAGTATCAAAAGAATTAACGAGAAAGAAACTCAGAAGGACAAAGAGAATGGGTAAAGAGAGAGATCATCGTGTTTGCAAAGAATGAACACAGTTGGAAGGTAGAACGTAGAAGGAGGACTTAGCAAAACTGAGAATGCTGAATACCATGTGGTTGTAGACACGACACCAATGGAAAAGGAGCCAGTCCTGGCCCTGGGCCCCCCAGAAGAGTTTCAGGAATGGACGGCGCCTGAGGTGTGGCGGGGGCAGGGGGGCAGCCGTGTGGCAGGGAAATCAGGAGAATGGTTTGAAAGTCAGCATCAAGCACACCTAGAGCCCCAGATTCCCTCCTCCATCCCACCCATCCAGGCAGCCGTCCCTCCCTCAGCCTGCCAGGATTACAGAGGATTTTTATTCCCCGGAAAAGTTGGAGGACTCCACAGCTGGGAGGCCAGGCCCAGAGGAAGTGCGGGAGAGGTACGTGGAAACAAGGGTTTAAGCACGAGTCTAAACATTGGGACACTTTCTACTCCTCCCAGCTTCCGGGCCCTCTGGGTTTGGGTTAGAATCCTATAGTTTCATTTGACCCTTTTACATTGTGTACTTTTATTCCTTTCATAAAAATTATACACACTTTTTTTTTTTTAAGAGAAGAGGAAAGGCATTTTCAGCAGAGGGAACAGCATGTGTGAAGGTCCTGATTGGCGCACTAGGAATGGAAAAGGGGTCCCTGTGACCAGACAGCCGAGGTGGGAGGAGGAGTCTGGGAGATGGGGCTACAGCGACTGCAGGGCCAGACACGCAGGGCCTTGTGCGCCATCAAAAAGGGTGTAGTTTTTCTTTGAAATGCAGCCACGAAAGGGTTTTAAGCCGTGGGTAACATGATCTTATTTAGGTTTAAAGAGTTACTCTGGTTGTATAAAGAAAAGATTGTCACATATTTTGCTGGGCCCTCTCATGAAAAATTATGTATCCCACTACTTTAGAGCGGAAAGGACCTTCAAGATTGTTCAGTCCAACCGTTCCTTTTAAAAGATAAGCAAACTAAGACACAGAAAATTTATGATTTGCCCAAGGTCATACAGCTAATAACTGTGTGAGGCTTTTAAACCAGGAGTCGGAGGGTGATAGATCATACTTTGAAGAAATCCTTCTACTCTCTGTTTCTTTTGGCCAGAAGTGATGCCTCCCTCTTCTGAACCTTCATCTCACCTTATTTTTCTCTCCTCGGTACTTACTCATTTACTACCTTGATCATAGTTCCTTGTGTTCACGTCTTGTCTTATCTCCTTTATGAGACTGTAAAAGGCCGTCCCTGGAGAGCAGGAAGTATGGTTTCTACCTCCGTGTCTCCATGGGGCGCTGCGCGTGGTAGGTGTTCCATCAATGTTTGTTGAATGGACGGAAGGATGGATGGACGGGTGAATGAAAGAACCCTCCATATGCTATAAATAAAACAGAGTGTCTACTGACTGGATCTGCACACGTAGATTTTACTCACTCTGATTTACCATTCGAGGTTACCTCCTAGCCATGTTTTCATTTATTTTCTTTAATATGAACATATTGGAAAGTGGTCATTTTTTATCAGATGAAATGAGGTGGCCTAGAAAAATGTCGTATTTCTAAGTCAGGCAATTCTTTCTCCCGAGGTAATCTGCGGGGAGGGCCTCCCGCATTCCCCTCATTGGCTGGGCTTACATATTCTCCCTCAACACATAGGCCTTGGGGAACTTATTTCTTATCAGAACATTTTTTTTTTTTCCAAGAGATGGATGAGACTGCCCATAACAAACTAATCAAGTGTGCAGGATAATACAGTGATGTCACTAAGAGGAAATATAGTTTGTATAAGGTAATAAAAAAAAAATGCTGGGCTGTACCTATGCCCTCTCCAGCAGAGGACCATACAAACCCGTCAACAAAGATGAACACAGCCAAGAGCGGAGGACGCCCTAAAGAGAGATTCTGGAGCCCTGGGTGGTGGCCCCGCCTTCTACTTTGACTTGTTGAGTGGCTCTGGCAATTCATGGGATCTCTGTCTTTCTGTCTCTTCCTCTTGGTTTCCTCACGCATAAAAGAGAGAGGAAAATATTTGCGATGATGGATCAAAGGTCCAGTTTCTGCTCCAACTAAATGACCCACCAATTCTGTCGATGAAACCAGTCGGACTGGTGTTCGGGGTAACGACTGCGCTTTTGGACTCACTGAGTGGCCATCCTGCGTGGACGTACCCAGGCACGTGCTGAGAATCTTTGCGGAGATGAGGTTGTATGTGGCATTTTGCCTCCCCGAGTGAAGAGATGAGACCAGGGCCTGGACTTTGGTGCTCTAAGATCTCCAGTAAGGCAGCAGGCCTTCAGAAGACGAACATGACTCACTGTGCCTGGGATCCCAATCAACCGTTCACAAACTTCGGTTTGAGGGTTGGGAAGGTCTGGAAAAGATTCTAGGGTAAAGCTTAATTCAGAAGGGTACAGATTGTTTCCTCTGTGAAGTGACACATGTCAGTGTTGTGGAACAGTGGAAACTGGAAAGGAGTACCTCGTGTGTAGGCCCACGGGGTCATCCTGCTCCAGAAAGCCACAGAGGTCTCTTGCTTTCCACTCCGGTGCCCCACCATTACAATGAAGCCACTGCTCTCGGACCGTTTCAGCTGTTTCCCCAGTTATCTCTTGCTATGAAATAAACCATCCTAAAAGTTAGTGCTTTAAGGTCACAACATTTTATTATTTGCTCGTGATTTTATAATATGAGTGGGCTCAGCAGAGCGATTCTTCTGCTGGTCTTCCCGGGGTCACTCACGCAGATGCCATCATGCACTCACGCATCCCTCACACGCATGGACCCCAGCTGGGTGAGCGAGAACAGCAGGGGGCTGGCGCAGCCTCTCTCTCTCTCTTTCTCTCCAAGTGGTTTCTCCAGCAGAGTAGTGGATCTACATGACACGGTGACTCATGGCTCCCAAGAGCACAAGAGCAGAAGCTGCCAGGCCTTCTTAAGGCTGATGCCTAGAACAGCCACAATGTCAATTCTGCGGTGTTCTTTGGGTTGCAGCAAATCATAGGCCAGCCCAGAGTCAAGGAGAAGGGGAGCAGATTCTCCATCTTCATGTAAGGAGTGGCAAAGAATTTCTGGCCATCTTTAATCCACCACAAACCACAATTATGTAGTCAGGTCTCGTGGAAGAAAGGGGCGTCTTGTTACCTTCTCCTTCTGCTCCCCCGGCCACAGACATCTCCTGTTTCCTTGCAGATGCTCCACTATTGTAAGGAAGCCACAACTCCAGGATGGTGCGCCTGCTGCTTCCACTTCTCTGCCACCACCAGCCCACTTTTCTCCACTCCCTTTCTCTCTGCCTCATCATTTCTCATTTTTCCCGGGCTCTGCTGCTCTGTGGGACCACCGCCTAGCAGCTTCTGCTGTCACAACACTTAGTTGTGTGCAGAAAAGAATGAAAACACAGACGGCCTGAGACTGCTATCGTTAGGAGGGCCTGCATTGCAAGGTTGACCCTTGACTGGCATCTGGGAATTTGGATTTGGGGAGGTGTCTTACTCAGGGTTCTCCAGAGAAACAGAACCAAAAGGATGTCTGTGTGTACAAAAATATGCCTGAAGACAGGTAACACAGGGAATTGACCCATGTGATTCTAGAGGTTGGCCAGTCTACAATCTGCAGTGTGGCCCACAGGCTGGGGACCTAGGAGAGCTGATTCAGAGCCCAAAGGCCGTCTGTCTGGGAATTCCCTCTTGCTGGGGAGGCCAGTCTCTTTGTTCTAATCTGGACTTCAACTGATTGGATGAGGCCCACCCACATTATGGAAGGCAATCTACTTACTCAAAATTTACTGATTTAAATGTTAAACTCATCCCAAAACACCCTCCAAGTTGACATGTAAAAATAAACATCCCAGGAGAGTTCCCCCCATTCCCAGAACTGATAAGAGTGACTCACTGTCCCTAAACTGTTTGTAGGAGCAATGTGGTTCCTGCTGAGTAGCTGCTTTCATTATTCCCATAAAGAATAAAGAAAGGAATTGCCAGTCCGGAATGGATTACGTGCTGGCCAGAGAGTGCCTACGTGATTGGCCCCCAGTAAAAACCCCGGGCACTGAATCTCTAATGAGCTGCCCTGGTAGCCAACACTTCGCATGTGCTGTCACAACTCATTGCTGGAGGCATTAGTGTGACCCGTGTGACTCCACTGGGAGAGGCCTCTCGGAAGCTTGTGCCTGGTTTCCTCCAGACTTTGCCCAACACACCTTTTCCCTTTGCTGGCTTTGTATCCTTTTGCTGTAATAAATCTTAGTTATAACTATGACTATGTGCTGAGTAATGAGAGTTCTCCTACCGAGTCATTGAACCCAAGGGAGGCCTTGGGGGCCCCAGCACAAGTAGGAAATGGAAAAATTATGTCATTCACAGAGACCTGTCCCTCCCTAATTGTTAACACAATTGAAACAAGGATGGCAGTGATTTCCTGTATTGAAGGTCTTATGTGAGGGTACTGCTATGCTTCATATCATGATGTATTCAGAGGAAATATTAGGGACATAAATGAGTGACCAAGGCTTCCTGGAGGAAGTAGGAAAAAGAGCTAAGAAGGTGGTGGAGTCCAGTGTTTGAGAATTCAGACTCCGGAGACATGGCTGAGCCCAGATCTTGGCTTGACTGGGCTACGAGCAAGTCCTTAGTCAGCATGAGCTTTAAATTTCCACAATGAGAAGGTGGCATAATGATAATAATGGCTAATATTTATTAAGTGCTTCCCATGTCCTAGACACTTCATGTATTAACTCACTTGATCCACACAACAATCCTATTAGGTAAGTATTGTTTTAATCTTTATTTTACAAATTCAGAAACTGAGGCCCAGAAAGAGGTCCTGCTAATGCCCACTGCATAGGATATTGGGAAGCTTAAATGAGTTAATACATGTCACGCCCTTAGAAAATGTCTGGAGCATCAGAAGCATTCAGGAAATATTAGCTGCTATCTTTTAAAATCTAATAAAAAGGAGAGGAAAGGAAGATGTTGGGATCAAGGGCTCCTGCATGGTCAGAGCCCAGAAACGTGCCAGAGCAGAGTGCCTTCCGCGAGCCGTGAGAAGATCAATGAGCAGCAGAATGTTGATGGAACACTCCTGTGCGCCTGGCATCAGGCTACCAACTTCAACCCACCATGCGTCAGGTTGAAGAGTAGAATGTGACCTGGGAACAGAGTTTAAAGGGTCTTTACCACCTTTTTAGCAATTACCACCCAGGGCTGTGAATCTCAAATTGACACATGAAAGAGTCACTAGAGACCATACTATTTGCAGGCAGTATGAAATAACTATATATACTCATATCAGCCGATGGTCAGGGTAAAAGTTTAAGAAAAAACTTAATGGAGAGATATTGTAAAAAGAACATTATTTCTATTGACCTCGTGGGTAAGGTTTGGCATGCTCTGCTTCAATGGCCCAGGTGTGGAATCGCGCTACTCATCTGTTAGGAGCCATGCTGTGGTGGTGGCTCACATAGAAGAACTAAAAGGACTTACAACTAGAATATATACAGCTATGTACTGGGGCTTTGGGGAGGGAAAAAATGAAAAATAGGAAGGTTGGCAACAGATGTTAGCTCAGGGTAAATCTTTCCCAGAAAAAAAAAAAGAAAACAAAAAAAATGGAAGAAAGAGATCTTTTTTAAAAAAAGGACTACTGCATTAGACAATGGAAAATGATGACTGGTTAAGAAGATAGACCTGGTTTGGGGCATATAATATTGATTGAAGTTGAGGAAAGAAAATGGTTAGGAAATCGTAGGACTCATTTGAGCATAAAGAATACAAGTCTGACTCAAGGTCTCTTCGTGAGCAATGAAAGGGAGGAGATGAGCAGGAGAGCAGTGATGAGGGAAGAATGGATGGTGTTTTGTAGTCTCTAAAGACCTGGGTTCGAATCTTCACTGATGATCAGCTTCTGACTTCTCGGAAGCTCAGTTTCCTCATTGGTAACATGGAATTGATAACAGCTGCTTTCGGGGCTGCTGTGAAGACTGAGAAAAGTGAGAGAGTGAGTGTATACTGCCATTTGACGTAGAAGCGCTTCTCGTGATAAATGATGCTTGTCTGGATGTGGGAGAACGAGGAGGTGGGAGGAGTCAAAGATGGCTAGAGGGATTGGACCCCAGGGGACTGGGAAAACGGACGGCTCCGTGGAAAGCAACAGGAAAGAAGGGAGACTAATCCAGTCCTAAAGGAAGAGGATGGGCTTCATTTTAGACACATTGAATGAGGGCAAATGTTGTGAGTTTGTTATGCTGAAAAGAGAGCTTCTAATGAGTACAGGAAAGTAGAATTATAATCTTAGAGAGAGTGATACATATATTATCATTTTCCTATTGTGGCATCTCTAATGGCCTTTATTGTCCTATTACTTTAAACTAATTAGTTAAACTGTGATTATTGTGGGGCTATTCAGCCTTGCAGTGTTTATATAAATTAAACTATACTATGCACGGGTGGAAATGAACTCTTTCGTGTGACTTTCTGTGACTGGTCAGAACATCCATGCCCAAACTGAGAGGACCACTGGGAACGAGGTAATTTCGGCTTTGAATACTGGCCCTGTGTGCAAATGTGGACAAATTTCTTAACCTCTCTGAGCCTCAATTTCTTAATATGGAAAAAGAGATAGAAATGAGATCTACTTGTGAAAATTAAATGAGATTACATTTAGCACTCACAGATAATTGGTAATCAATAAACATGAGTTCCCTGCCCCTTTGTTCTCTCTATAAAGGCACTGAAGCTGTCAGCTGCAGAAGGAAGTCACAGAAATAATTTGAGAAGTTGTGGAACCATATTCATAATCTGGCTCTTGTCTTCATCAGTGGAAGATGATGTACAAAGAAATATTCTAGTAAAATCTGGACCAGATGACTAAGTTTAGAACAGGAGTATTAATAAAAAACACATGACATTCAGTGTTAGTAAACACTCATCGGATTGTGCCTAAGGACTCAGTCTTTTACATCTTAATGATTTAAATGTTTCCTTTTCAGTAGGCATTATGTTCCTATCTTCTGATAAAGAGTCGCTTTGTCACAAAATATGGAGCATGGAAATCAATCATGATTGACATCTCATTAGAAAATGCCAGCCTCGTCTAGAAACATAAGGGAAACACAACTGACCTAATGGCAGTCAAGTCGCTTACTTTTTTGAGGAGCAGCTTCATAAATGGAAACTCCTAACCTGACGGTTTTGCTGACCCTGCAGATCTGGAAGCCCCCATACCGGATGAGCACTACTGTAGCATCTAGAACCTCTCCGTGGCTCCCTAGAACTTATGCCTGGGTGTACTTGAGTAATAGATGCCTTTCCCCTGGATCATAAGCTCTGTGACAGAAGGGAACATTTGTCTCTCTCACTGCTGTTTTCCTAAAATCTAACCCAGTGCCTGACACGTCTTAGACACACAGTAAATGTTCGTGGGAGGACGAGGGAGGGAGGCAGGAGGGAGGGACCCAGCACAGCACTTGGCAATGCAGTCAGTGCTTACAAACGCTTGCTTAGTGGACGGAGTAAGTCACATTTCCTGTTTTTCTCTTAGTCATATACTTTGTAGGACAGAACAAATATATCTTCGGCCTCAAGAAAAGTCTCAAGGCAAATGCACAAATATTAACGAAAACTATATTAGTATTGTAATACCAGCTAAAATTCTATTTGAGTGCTTACTCTCTGCTAAGATTACGCATTAATTCATTTACACGCATCAATTCATTTAACTGTCATAATAACACCATAAGAGGATTTCCATTTGACAGATGAGGCTCAATGTGGTTGACAAAGTTTTACAAAGTAGTCACCAGTGGACATGGGATTCAGATCCACGCCTGCCCGACTCTTCACTACTCTGCGTGCCTCCCTAAGGGCTCGGCAGGAGCTTGCAGTGTCTCCAAAGCTCCACTCACAGCCCGAGGGCCGGGGTGGTCAGGCCTCCTGTGGGCAGGCCAAGGGAGGCCACATCTGCTTGTGCAGAGACGGCCCTCCCGGGGCCACGCAGCCCACGCACAACAGGTGTTCTTCCAAGTGTCTGGCCGTAACGCAGTTCAGAACCAGGGAGACTTTGGCTGGAAATGAATGACCAGGAGAGGCAGGGAAAGTTTGTCTTTCCATGAGACCAAAACAAACACGAATCCGGAAAAACAAAGAGCCTGGATCCCAAGGATGAGGAGGATGGCGGGAACAAATGCGTTGCTGCAAAAAGAACATGGGAGCTTGCTCCTGGGGCCTCAGAAAACTAAACGAAGACATCTTGAAAAGTCTTCAGTCAAAAGATGATTGAGAAAACACGTCAAGGAAGGACCTTCCACACAAGGCGTGACTCTTTGTCCGCTCCAATCCCAAGCCTGTACCGACATACCCTCTCTCCTTCTCTCTCTCCCACTCATGCTTACACATGTGCCCATGTGTACACATAGCTGCTGCTAAGATGTCCATGCATGCCCCAGGTTGCTGGCTCTTGCTCTTCATGCAAATGTCTTTGAAAGACAAGGTTAAAACGTGTGGATCTAGGATTGAACTGACATTGCTTATGTTTCTGTCTCCTTCATCTTGAGGGCAAGAACACATCTGCCATTTCTTTTTTATCCCCTCACATACCTATTACTAGATGCCATATGCTCTGCACATACTTGGCACTCAATAAATGCTTGCTGAATGGCTGACTTTTCCCGTCTCCCCCACCCTTTCCTTTCCACCCCTACAGCATTACTTTCAAGATCTGCTGCAGAGCTGTGGGGTGAGGTTTAAGATCCACTTTGACAAATAACCCTTATGGGTGTTTAAAGCCAAAAGATCGAATATTTAAAGCAGAAATATGAGCTGCGACTTCATGGGTGTTCTGTGAAGAGATGCATAAAGCTGTACAAATAGATGGCCTTTCAAACAGGACATAACAGACCCAGCTTTGTGCATTTGCAAATATACAGAGGAGAAGAGCCCCGACTTCACTTTGAACCGTCCGTCTCCTTCTGAAATCAGTTTAAATGGAAGAGTGAAGGTAGTTAAATCTTCCGTATTTTTAAAAGAAGATCTTACAAATACTTTTGGCTTTAAAAGCCGATGTCATTGATTCATAATATAAGAGGTGACATTGAACCTGCCCCTCCACCGCCACAGACAGGAAAATATAGGCAAAACAAGACTGGATTCCATAGGAGTGGTGGGAGCAAATTGATTGCTGGAAAAAGGGGCTTTTCGACTCCCAGACATCCCAGAGAGCTTGGGGCTGGGAAGTCTTAACGAACCAAAGCAAAGATCTAGGGTCAGCAGGTGGTTGAAGAACCACGGCAGAATCAGGACCACACAGTTGCTCTGGTGAGTGACTTTATGATGATGCAGAGCACAGAATACAAGTCCCAAGAGAGAAGTGAGCATGAGATGAGCAAGCTCAACGCCCCATAGGGTCCATTTTCTCCAAAGGATGTCCAGAGTTCCCTGGCTGCTGAGGTTTCTATTGGCAGAAATCAGAGTGTATCCTGCCTCTGATCCGGCTCCAGCTCCCATCATCCCATGTTCTCTTAAAGCTGCTGACGTGGGGAAGTGGTGAACGTCCTGAGCTCTTGGCTTTCATGCCTATTCTATGGTCTAGAGGAGATTTCAGCAAGTGGAGCTGTTTAACATGAATTATTTTTGCTTTAACTTAAGTATAACTATTTTGCACTGAGCTTTGTCCAGTGGCTGAAGGGGTTACCTAGAGCTCAGGGTTTGTGGGAGAGCTGGACTCAAATTTACTTAACCATCTAGCAATAGAAATTAAGTTGACCTTAAGAACCCTTGGCTATAATTTCTTATATCGTTAAGATCAGAAGTGTGCTCTCATTCCAATTCATCCCTTGTTTCCATTTCCTGTAGATTTAAAGAAGATCAATAACTCTGGATTCTATAGAAATTATTTTTGTGCAAAGTGATTGACCAGGATAATAGGAATTTGGATAAATCCACAATATCTTAGCTTTCTTGATAATGTCTTATAGTTTACAAAGAACTTTCTCATTTCTCATCTCACGAAATTCGCAAAAAAAAAATCTATAGATGGGAATTATTATTATTGTCATTTTACAGATAAGGAAATGGAGACTCAGAGAATTTGATTCAATTGTTCATTCATTCAGTAATTATGGTTTTGGATCTAATTGTGTGCCAGGCACTGGAAATACAAAATGAAAAAACAAAAAAGATAGCCACGACCTGAAGGAGTTCACCAGCTGGGATGAAGAACAAACAGGTAAGTAAAACATAGATACTGGCAAGTGATGAGTACTCTATTAGGGCAGATGTTCTAGATACAATGATGGCGAAAGGCAAGGGTTACCAAATTTGCCTGCCTTTGAATGAGTAGTCTTCTCAAAGGAGTAGACCATTGAAGTGGGTCTTAACAAGAAGAGATTTGCCAGAAAGATAAAGCATAAAGCTGAGGAGCAGCAAGAACAGAAACAGAGAATTGTGCGACGAATTCAAGAAGAGCAAACAGCTCAGCATGGTGGTGAGAACAGAAGGAAGGAAAATGAGATTGGAGAGCATTTTCTTTAGGAATATGTTACCAGCGAGGAACAAGGAGATACTGGGGTGGCATTGCAGGTCAGTGAAATGAAGTCTTCAGGAACTCAGATTCGTTCCATCTTGTTTCACCACTCATGGCCTCCATTTCTAAGGTCTGTCTGTGGTCCAAAATGGCTACTCCAGATTCAGCCATCACATCCACATTCTGAGCAGCGGAAAGGAAGAAAGGAAAAGAAAAAAAGAACAAAGGACTAGGCAGTTGTCTTTTAAGGGAGATTCTTAGAAGCTACCACAGGACGCTTCTGCTTACAACTCATTGGTCAGAACTAGTCACATGGCCACAACTACTGCTAAAGGCTTCTAATAGATTCTGTTATGGTGGCCAATGTGCTCAGTTGAAAATTTGTGGTGATACTAATATAGAAAAAAGAGAAAATGGAATTTGGAAGACAACTGGGAGTATCTGCTACTGAGTAGCATGGGAAAGCCGATCCAGAAGCATCTGGAACCATTGCTACGAAATTTGAACTCTGCCCTCTGGCTAATGGGGAGCCATTGAAGGATTTTGATCCAGGACCTCAGATGATCGTATTTTTGTATACCATTAAGAGAGATGATAGCCTGGAGAGGGTGAGACTGGAGACAGAGGGACCAGTTAGGAGATTATTATGGAGGCCCAGGTGAAGGCCAATGGAGGCTAGGACTAAGCAGTAATAGAGATGGGAAAAAGGAACGAGGAGGGGAAAAGTTAGGAAAGTTACCTTCATGCTGGGGGAGGAGCAAAGGGAGGGATTCAAACTGCAATCTTTACCTCTAAGTCCATGCTCACGGGATCCACCTTTCTTAATCAACATTATGGCAACCTGGATTTCAGACTCCCATGAGTTGTTTATACCCAAGTTGTGTTGTGAAAATCAGACATTATGGTCCAGATCCAGGAACTGAAGAATCCAAAAACAAGAAATACCTGTGGCAGGATAATATTTGGAGATATTTTCCATTTTCTGTTCCTGCCTTCAGGCAGGGAGAAACTCTTGGCTGGGCTTCCTTGCCTGTGAGAGGTTTGAGACAGAATCTCCCAGGTTTTATTTCTAGAAGCCTCAGCACATGCAGGAGGAGAGAGTTTGAAGAGGGAGAGATTTCAGTCAGACTAGGAAGACATTTTTAGACTTGTGTAGGAGGGAGGAAGAGGGGTTTCCACTCTCTCCTGGCACCCCCTGGAGAACTCGGCAGGAGATGAGGGAAAATGGCCATGAGGTGCCCCGGAGGGCTGGATCCGAGGCCTGGTGCTCACCAGAGATTGCCCTACCCTCAGCAGGGTGCGGGAACACGGACCTGATAGGACAATGAGAGCCAGAACAATCTACCACCCAAAGGGGAGCTCAGAAAACTTGGCACTCTGTGAAACCATGGCAAAATTCCAGTCTGCTGTTCAATTACCTTCCAGAAAGGGAGCTAGAGGTCTCAATTAATTGATGGATAGAATTTTAAAAGTGCACTGAAATACTGCAAACAAAGTTTAAAATGTTTGAGAAATAAAGAAAAGGACTGAAATTCGTGCCTGCAACTCCGCTGTGCAGTGAAAGCCTGTGTGACACCCAGGCTTTCCACAGCCGCAGGGCACGGCCAACCAAGAACGGCTCTAGAACACGTTTTTGTGACTGTCTCGCACTTTTCCTTCATTCTGATTCAGTATAGAAACAAATTCAGACTGAGTCTATGTGCATCCATGTCCATTATTCACTTCTAAATGTTCCGAATAAGTCAGACTCCCCCTCAGAAGACACTCCAGCATCACTTAGCTGACTATTTCAGGACAAATGCAGGTCATGTTGGGAAATATCCAGATAATATTCTAGTTATAGTCTAATTTTTCCCTTCACTAATACAAATGCTCAATCAGGATCTCTGTACACAGTGTTTATCCAAGCATCCTCATGTACATAAAATTCCAGAGATGTCGGCATCATATAGAACAAGCACAATTTGCAAAACCAGCATGATTCTTCTATTTAAAGCAATATCCTCTGGATGTGATCCAAGCTTGAAGAACAAGTTCTTTATTTTTCTTTCTGGAGACAGTATGTCAAACCTTAAATATAGCTACAATCAGAAGTTTTGGGGGAAAAAAATTTTCAGCCCTGCAAAGAAGAAAGTATATTTTATTCAGTAGAGCTGAGAATAAGTGGCAATGTTTTAGAAATCTGAGAAAAATCTATGTTCTTTGTCTTCCTCTTCTATTTTGCCTACTGCAAGCCCCTCTTATCCTATTTTCATTCTATTTAATTTTCTCCCTGCCTTCACATAGTTTTATTTTATCTTAAAAATTTTATAGTCCAAAAAAGTGGCGAGGGGAATTCAACTAAAAAAATAATCAAAGCCGTTCCTGGTTCTGAGCTCAGACGAAGCTGCATTTGTGGAATAGTTGTTGGTGTCTTTTCTGGAAGTCCAGTGTGTAAATTAAGTTGCACCAAGGCAGGTCAAATTATTCCCTGGCCGTTTGTAGCATGTAATGTTTTATGGGGCTTTTTACCCTCTTATTCAGGGAAACAATACGTGCTTGTACGGCAGCCAGACACACTGGTGAGTCACGCTCATCTAGGAGATGCCACGGTCTGCACCTCCTGGAGGAAATACACTCACCCATGTGTAATGCGAGCGCTTCGGGTTTCCGGAAGTGATTCAATCTTGAACTGAATTCAACACTGACTGAATATCCATAGATGTCAACAAGCACAAGACTGGACGCTCGAGAGTTTCATTTGCCTTTGTGCAACTCCCACTCATTTATTATAAGTTAAGAGATGCATCCTTGTTAGGTTCAAGTAGAACATTTTCACTCAAGGAAACTGGTTAAAGAATTTGGCCTGTTTCTTATTAATACAAAGCAATCAAGGATTTTGGAGGAAAAGATAGCCAGCTACGGTTCTGGGATAGAGAAGTACCATTGAGCCCTTCTCTTAAATTATGCAGCTTTTAGCTTAAGAGGAACGCTGAGCAAGGCTGGCTACTGGCTGCATTATCACTAGTCTGATAATATAGGTCCTGGTCTCTATTAGAAGAGTCACTTATAAAAACTCATAGCAGGCTAGATGTCAGGCCGCTAGAAATTACTGCTTTTAGACACAGACAGTGGAGTACAGAGTTGGTGTGGCAGCACTAGGGAGCCACAGAGGGTCATTGAGTGAGGGAGTAAGGATTTGATTGAAAATTCAAGTTTGCTCCCAAATTGTATAAAGAACGCTGCTTAGACAGATCCAGTGACTTTATCTTCTGGAGACAGTAACCCAAAACAGAGGTCCTTGGACCGCAAGAGTAAAATGATAAGAATGGGAGCAAGGATGGAGGAGAAAGAAAGAGCTGCAGGCACAGTAGTGGGCATGGCCACTGCAGGGCTAAAGGGCTTTATTTACAGTGTGAAGAAGGCAATTAAAAAGTAAGGCCATTTGGACGTGTGTCAAAGGCAATCAAACGCCTGGAAGGTTAGAATTTCAACCTAAATTATAAAAGGGTCACAGCAAGATGCTACCTAAGCTAAAAGTTGGGGCATCTGAACTAAATTGCCAAGAAGAAAGGCTGGATTGTGCATCTCCAGCCTTCAAGGAGAGTACAGTGCAAGAAGGTGGATGGCTGCTTCCAAGCTACCCCTCGGTACCCTCTGAGAAAGCCGACTTTTCACCATCGGGCATCTTATGTTTAAAGGCTGTGACTAGGGACTCGGAAAACCTTTTGTTCCCCCAGAATTTGTATGAGTTAGCCTTGTTTATGTGGGCTAGCTTTGCAACCGGCAGCTTGACAGAAATACAAAGTCCCAGGCCCCAACCCAGAAACCCTGACCAAGAATCTCTCTCTTTCTTTTTTTTTTTTTTTTTGTGCTGAGGAAGATTGGCCCTGAGCGAACATCAGTAGCGATCTTCCTCTACTTTGTATGTGGGACACCTGCCACAGCATGGCTTGCCAAGTGGTGTGTAGGTCTGCACCTGGGATCCAAACTGGCGCACCTCAGGCTGCCCAAGCAGAGCGCATGAACTTCACCACTGTGCAACCAGGCCAGCCCCTGGAGAATCTCTATTTTAACAAGATGCCCAGATGATTCCTGCACACATGGAAGGCTTTGCAAGTCGATCCTTTCCTAAGTTCAGATCAAAAGCCTTCCTCAAAACTCTGGTTCTGAGACGACTCCTAGTTTACTCTGACTTTTATTCTATGCCTAGAATAAGAAATGTGTTCTTTCTTTGTAACAATGGATATAATAATAAATAATAATGTAAGATTCCTCTTCTGTAATAGCGATGTGTGTGTCTAAATGATGCACATGTAAGAACCCCCAGGAATGTTCCAGGGCAGTGGTTCTCAAAGTGTGGTCCCTGGACCAGCAGCAAGGTCCCTGCGAACTTGTAAGAAGTGCAGAGTCTCAGGCTCCACCCCACGCCTCCTGACTCAGAAACCCTGGAGGGGCCCAGCAGTCTGTGTGCACAAGGCCCCCAGGTGATGCTGATGTCGCTCAAGTTTGAGAGCCTCGCTTTTAAACCACCTCAGAAACTGTTCAGGACCCCTGCGGTCACCAGCTGTGACTTGAGCTCTTTGAAATTATCAAAGCCTGTCTCACAAGCATCTTCTAATGGGCTGATTTTCATTGTTTATTTAGAGGGAGGGGAATTCGTAGTTTATTGCTGGCAGTCCCTTTTGAAAGTAAGTGATAGGTCATTTCATGTCCAACCACTACCTTCCCTGTGAAGGTCTCAGAAATGGCCCTTCCCTGAATCAACCAAGGTGGCCGGGGGATGGAGCAGTCTGATCGGCCAACTTGATAGTGCATCGCGCCCTCGCTAGCTGGGAGGGGTCTGCCGCATCCCATCCTATGGATTAGGGGAGGTACGATTCTTCTTCCCAAAGTTTGTTGAGAAAACCACATAGGTCCCCTACAAGGAAGGTGATTCCTCTAAGATGGTGACCTGTGAGGACAACATCAGCCTGCAAGTCATGAGTGTCTGTCTGTCCCTACGTGGAGAGATCTTGACTAAGAATGAAACTGGTCCCTGGAAAAAGCGAGAAGGAGAGAGAGGGAGAGAGCTGAAAGCATTGTTCGACTCCCAGAACCAACCACGTCTGAAGCCAAATAAATCCCAGGACTTTGCAGTTATGGAAACCAATAAATTCCCTTTTGGCTTAAGTTAATTTGGGTTGAGTTTCTGTCTCTTACGACCAAAGGACCCTGTCTAGTCCAATCACTAAATAGTTCACACCTTTGTGTGGATCACGTATGTTCTAACAAACGCCTTCTTGGGGAAGCATTCATAAAAAAGTGGGCTGGACTGGTAGGCAAGAAATCAGAGACAGGGTTTGGGCACTATCTATAGAAGACACCTTAGGCCAGGTATTTAAGTCTCTGAGCTTTCTCTCACAGAAGAGCTTTCTCTAGATCCACTCAAGAAATGAGTGTCTTAGAACTGGTAGGCCTTGGAGATCCCTTATTCTAGAAATGAGAAAACCATATCCCAGAGAGGTGGTCATGTGATTCAAATCATACAGCCTGTTGGCAGCTGCACAGGCTCAAACCTACCTGCCCTGATTCCTGTTCTGGTACCCTTTCTGTAACAACACTTGACGGACTTTCTGAAGGTGTGTTTGTCTCATAGTTATCTTTATACACTCTATTTATTAGGACGGTTTGGGTTGCAGGTAACTCAAATGATTTTTAAATTAAAAGACTTATTGTTCATATATCAGGAAGTCCAGAAAAAATCTGATTCCACTGTTGGTAAGTCCAAGATCAACAGCATCATTAAAAACCCAAATTCTTTCCATATTTCTACTCTGCCATTTTCAACACGTCGACTTTGGCCCCCGGACTCATTTCCTTATGGTTGCGAGATAGTAACACCAATTCATATAAGTCCTTAAGCGGAAAAGGGGAAAAAATCCCTTTTTTGTGCTCCTTTTTAAAACTGAAAAAACATCTGCCAGGGACCCCAGAAAGCTTCCCCTCCCATCACATTGGCAAGAACCAATCCCTGGTGAGGAAAGTGGAAGTGACACTTTGGCTTAAGTTATTACATTTCGACAAACATAAGGTGCCATTGATGTCAGAGAAGTTGAAAGCTTTTAAAATTTACATCTTAGAACTATTAAAACATGGTCTCATTATTCGCTTCCCTGGAGAGGAGCCTGAGGGAGAAGCTGGGCTGCATGGGCAGTTTCTGTGGGCGCACATCCTTTCTGTCCACATCCTACTGGTCAGAAATAAGGAAGCCTGGGAGATGTAGTTTAGCCATGCGCCTAGGAGGAAAGGATGACACGTGACAGTCTCTGCCCATGGCCAGCTAATACCTCAACCAAATCAGGGCTCTATTAGCAAGAGAGGGGGTGTGCGTAGCTATAGCATAACCAAGGTACAGAATTTACAAGGTACCACTCGTGGAGAACAAGCTTTGAAGTTAAGTATCAACTTCTTCTATAATCTGCCCACGTGAAAACTGCCCTTTGTGAAGCATCGCTCCCGCCTGCTGAAGTGTGGGCTGTAGGTGGTACATTCCTTCCGCAGCAGACAGTGTGGGAAAGGGGAGGAAAGAGTGACTCCACAGTGGAGAAACCTGACTGATGCTGCCGCAGCCATGTGATCAGGCGCATGTCAACCGCCATAAGGTACCTGTCCATAGGATGGACCTTTGAGGGATCATCATGGAAATGGCACTCTGCCTCTTCGGTCTTCCTCCCTAAATCCCGTAACTCCAGCCCGATCGCGAGAAAAACATTACACAAATCCGACTGAGGATCTTCTGTCAAATCCTCCTCAAAACTGTCAAGTCATCAAAAATAAGGGAAGTCTGAGAGACGGTCACAGCCAAGAGAAGCCTAAGGAGACAAGACAACTAAATGTAATGCAGTGTCCTGGAGGAGATCCTGGCACAGAAAAAGGACACTGGATGAAAACTAAGGAAATCTGAATAATTGATACGAATGCATAAGTATTAGTTAATTAATTAGGACAAACGTACCCTACCGATGTAAGATGTTAACAAAGGGGGAAACTGGGCCTGGAGTCTATGGGAACCACCTTTGCAATTTTTCTGTAAATCGAAAATTATTCTAAAGTCAAAAGTTTATTTTTTTAAAAGCTTGCCTTTGCTTGAGGCTGAAATAAGTAGAGCTTGCTCATTTTCCCTTTTGAAAAATACCTTTGATCAGCAGTTGCTGCTGTCGAATGTGGGGAGCCTGTGCCCGTACAGACAACTTGACTAAACTGATTCAGATTGAAGTATTTTCTGTACTCATTGAACATTTGCAGCACTCGATGAAATTGAGCTCCTCTCAAAATGCTCTCTCATACTGTGCGCTGCAGTAGCTCAGAGTGTAACTTCCAAGGTTGTCGGCAGTGTCCCATGCTGCTCCTTCCCGTCTCACGTGCACGTGAACTGTACGTGCTCTTGTTGCCCTACAGGGCCTTGCAGATAAAAGATGAATTGTAGACAGCCAAGTTACTGGCCGGGCCAGTCAGAACACAAGGGAGAGGTTGTAAGAACCATCTTCCATTCCTTACGGCCGCCCAACTGCCTCTCCCAACACACACACACACACAATTGTACTGTGTGCAAACGTCTATATAGTGTATGGAAATGTCTATATAATGCCATGATCACCATGACAGAAACTCTTCTATCTGTGCTCCCAGGATAATGACCAGGGAGAATCTCCCCTCAGCAAAAAAGAGAAGACACCGTACTGAAAATCCTGGTGCCAACACGAACTGTAAGATAGGATATTTTAAAGGACCCCAAAGTTTAAATTTCTAACTAATATACAGATACCAAGATATCCTCTAGCTTTTTAATTAGAAAATGCCTTAAAAAGAATGTAGATATAGCTGTGCTGTGTTATTTGGAGAACTGTCAACTTGTTTCTTTTCTCTCTTTTTCTTCCTCAGGATTTCGAGACCATTTAGATAAAGCCTAACAACAATTTGAAGATGAAAGTTAAAATTTTTTTGTTTAACTGGAGACTATTAGGAAAAGGAAGTTATATGAAGTATTTTCGTCAGGCTAATTAACTGTAAGCCCTGAGCCCTTTCTTTGCCAGAGGTCACCAGTCTCAAGACATTTGGTATCTTCTATGGGGCATGTAGGAAAGCAGCAATACAGAGAGAGCAAGAGATGCCTGAAATTTATCTTTAAATGCAATAAGGATAAAAAATGCTAGTGAATTCTGATGGTGTTTTCCTCCTCCTATGACACCAACATGGAGGCATGAGCATACCCTTTGATCAAGAATTCTAAGTGAGGACTGGCCCACTGGTGTAGTGGTTAAGTTTGCACGCTCCACTTCGGCAGCCCAGGATTCACTGGTTTGGATCCCAGGCATGGACCTACGCACTGTTCATCAAGCCATGCTGTGGCAGGGTCCCACATATAAAGTAGAGGAAGATGGGCATGGATGTTAGCTCAGGGCCAGTCGTCATCAGCAAAAAGAGGAAGAATGGCGGCGTATGTTAGCTCAGGGCTAATCTCTGTCAAAAAAAAAAAAAAAAAGAATTCTAAGTGAAAATGTAATTAATTGGGCTTCAAACATTAAACCTGATTTCCTAGTGAAGATAAATGCAAATAGCGTATCTGTGAAATCTGACGTAATGAACCATCATTTTAGGAGCTACTGATCCACTTCAGAGAAGCTTACTCCACTTCACTGAAAGTCTGTTGTAAGGACCGGATAACTAATGAGGGTGCTAAATGTTAGGAGAGCCTGTCTGTGAAGATTAAATCATATGAAGGTGATAATCCTTGAAGTGATGAAAGTAAAAGAGAAGATCTGACTCCATTTTTAAAAAATCATAAATTCTACGTAACTTCTGAAGAGTATCAATTCTAGAAAAAAGAAAGTACAGCTATAAAAGTTGAGGCCAAGGAAATAAATGAATTAAAACAGCCTGAACCATGAAGAAAATAAGGAAGGGTTGAACTTGACACAAATAGGTTTAACACAGGGGGTTTCTGATTTAAATGGTACCTGGAGCTTACAGGTGGAATCTGGAGAAGCAGGGAAGAGTGGACCGCCTCGTTGAAGACTGAAGCCTGACAGACACCTTCTTAGAGAATCCTTTGGCCAGCGGTATACGCTGTTTAATTGAGTGATCATGTTCTGGAGGATGATAACATTCCCACAGGGCAGTCTGGCATGCCAGAGCTGGTCCTGGGGCTCATCTGGGAGATAGAAGCAGGGGTGTGACATGTCCAGCTGGGCTCTGTCTGAAGGGGGGTACTTGGTCTTCAACACTTACCATCTGTTGTTTGCAGCTAAAGTAGCACAGGCCGTTAGTGAACATAGGTTTATCAAAAAAATCAGAAGGCCAATATAACAGCATAGTTCCAGGCTGTTTAAAGGAACTTCTCTCAGTTTTTCTGGTTGACTAAGAAACGGATATCAGTCTTTTATGTGATGTCTAATGAAAAATGTTAAAAGAAATAATCAACACAAAAATTGACAAGTAAGATGATACTTGGTAAAATTTAAACTTACAAAATTTGTCCTAGGGGTATTGCGTTTGTTGAAGTAATTGCCACATACACACAGACACACACACTCTCTCTCTCTCTCACTAGCAAAAACTGGCATCTATAGAATCATTAGGATCAAAAGCTGATAGATTAAATTTTGTAAATATTTGCCCAGAGAAGAAAGAAATGATCTCTATGAAAATTTAAATAAAATTTAAAATGGAAAAGAGTAATTGGAAGTGGTTTAACTGATCAAGGAATTAATCAAGGTTTAAGGAAAATTACTGCAGAAAATGCTTTTTGACAAAAACACATTAATGTTGTTCCCATTCCCATTTAAAGGTTTATTTTCATAACCTCAGCCTCAAAACATCCTCAGGGTCAGAGCCGTGAGAATCAAACACATGCTGGGACCCCCTCAGGCCGTCACGCAGAACTCAAGCAATGCTGCACTTCTCCACTTTGCACCTATTGTTCCCTCTGCCTGGAATTCCCTTCTGTTTCATATCCTAAGAGAACTCAAGACTTCTTCAAGATTCAACTTACAAACGTCGCCTCCAGACTGGTCTCTCCTGACCTCCAGGCAGAATTAGATACTTTTACCTTTTCTGTTCCCTTAGGGACCTTTTGTGAATGTTCCGTCACATCAGTGTACTTTCTTGTTGACATGGCTGTCTCATGCACTATAGCCTTGATCTCTCTAGGATGTGGCTCATGTTTTAGCCTTTTTGTTATTAAGTCTCTGGCACATAATAGACACATAATGAGTTCATGCTGAATGACTGAGTGGATGTGTAAGTGAGGTCTCCAGGCTACCCACTCACTCATTCCTCTTATTCTTTACATATGAGCAGAATCATCCAGTCCGCACTACAGCTTTAAAGATGTATTTCAGAAAAAGTTCTTTGCTATAAGAACTAGGTTCCGATCTGTACTAAACGTGCGTTTTGTGATCTCTCTCTCTCCCAGCAACACCTCCCTCCTCTGGGCCTCTCCCTTGTCCACGAACCAGAAAAGCGGGACATTCATAGGAGTCCACGTGGGACCGAGATGGCCAGTTTAGGAGCTCTCCATGGGTGTTGGTGGGGGCGTCCCTAGAGTGTGGGAGCACTTTCTGGGAGGTCCAGAGGTTAGGTCAGCCAAGGGCTTTTTCTTTCCATCCATCCTCAATTTAACTCTGGATTCAGCTGAATATAGTTAAAGGATTAATTGCCCATCATTTTGTTCCCTAAATTAAGAGTCATTGTGGTAAGAACCAAGCATAGCAATATGGGCCAACCACAAAGAAATAAATTACTTTGTACGTTTCAAAAGATTTTCACCAAATTACTGCTCTGTGCAAATGATGTTGGGGGGAAAAGTTTGTTTGAGAAACATTTTCTTTTGTGACTGTAATAAGGTATGTGTACCCCTGCTGAGATATGAGTCATATCCCCTGTGATAGGAAACTGTGGCTAGTTTTTGTGGGTTTGGGGTTTTGTGCTAAATTTTCAGTGCCTCGTGTTTCCTATGACTGATGAAAGGATCATCACCTGACTCATAGACTCTTTTGCTATGGATCACCAAAGCGTAGCTTTAAAATTCAGTAATGTGGCACCCAGCTGCTCAGAGTTTTAGCATGCAGGGAAAAACCCCAGAAACATGTAATCAGTGCTTTGAAATGGACTTTTCCGAGGTCACCTCTTTCCAGCGTTTGGCAGGATTATAATCAAACTGGTCTAGACTGGTTTGTACTTCTTTTATAAAAGTCTCACAATGTCCCCTTTTTGGTCTAAGTAAACTAAATGTCTTGGTCCGTTCGGGCTACTGTAACAAAATACCAGCGACTGGGGGCTTATAAACAACAGACATTTATTTCTCACAGTTCCAGAGGCTGGGAAGTCCAAGATCAAGGCACCAGCACTGTGGGCGTCCGGCGAGAGCCAGCTCCTGGTTCATAGACAGCCATGAGGGGGTGAGGGAGCTCTCTGGGGCCTCTTTTCTAAGGCACTAATCCCTTTCACAAGGGCTCCACCCTCATGACCTAATCACCTCCCAAAGGCCCCACCTCCTAAGACCATCACACTAGGGACTAGCTTTCAGCACATGAGTTTGGAGGGGACAAAACATTCAGACCGTAGTAGTAGGTATACGATAAACATTTGTGTTTTTTCCAGATTAAGGACACGCTCCCAACCTCAACTTCAGCATTCCTGAAAGTGAATCTTTATTTACTCATTTATTCAACAAATATTTATTGGATTAATAAGTGTGCCCCACTTATTGAGATTGGCAAAGATGAATTCAGGTGAACCTTCTGTACTCAAGAAGCCTGGTATGGTGGGAAAAACATAAAATTACATGTGGCAAGTGTCATGATAGTAGTGTTCACTTGGTGCACAAAACGAGTGAGAGACAGACCTCCGAAAAGGCGTGTACAAAGGCAGGAAGTCAGAAGAGAAGACGGCCATTAAAAAATCAGTTCAGTATGGCTGCAGCACAGATTGTGGGCATTGCTATGGAAAGTGTAAGGGATGAGATTGGAGAGAGAAGCCAAGAGTTAGATCTTAAAGAGTCTTATGACTCTTTGCTGAGATCCAGGAGGAGCCCTGAAAGGTTTCAGGGGAGAGGTTAATTGCAGAGACAACGGCAGAAGTGTTAAGGAGAGATTAGATGAAGGCAAAGCAAGATGTAGCTGGGCCAACGAGTTAGGAGCCTATCATGGTAATCCAAGGAGGAGATGGCGCAGAGCCTGAATGGAAGCAAGATCAGTGGGAAAGGAGAGCAGGGCAGGGAAATTGAGCTGGCGGGACCTGGTGATTGACTCCGGGCTCTGGTTTAGAGTTCCGGTGATCAGGCTCTTAATGTCGGAGCCCAACGCCCTGTCTCAATCCAAGGGCACAATCCTTGGTCCTCTTCTTTTTTGTGAATTTACTCACTCCCTTGGCAATCCCAACCAATCCAAGATGATACCCAAATTTACATCTCCAGCTCACACTTCTCTGACCTCTACACTTGAATATTCAAAGGCCTATGTAATATCTCCACTGAATGTCTAGTAAAGATATTAAACTTAACATGCTCCGATCTGAATGTGAGATTTCCCCTGAAACCTCTTTTGCTTGCAGTCTTCTCCACTTTTGTTAGTAGCAATTCCACTTACAGTTGCTCAGGTCCAAAACTTTGATGTATCGTTGGCTCCTCTTTTTTTACACACTTCACATTCAGTCCGTCAGCACATCCCTTTGGCATTAACTTCAACATTTGCAAAGAATCTGACCACTTCCCGGTACCTCCACTGCTACCACCTTGATCTAAGCCATCATAATTATGCTCCCAGATTATTATAATAGCTTCCCAACTTGCCCCCTGCAGTCTCGTCCCTGCGTAGCAAACAGGATGATTGAACTCCACCCTGTTAACTTTTTATTTTAAACGTTTCAAACATACAGAAAAGTTGAAAGAATAGTACATTATGAAATGTGTTTTACAGCTCTTTCTCCGCCCGCACCTCCACCCCCTGCCCCGCCCCGATCCGGGATCCACTCAGTTCGTGCATTCGTTTATTCTAATTTTTTAGTCTCTCTCAATCTAGAATAATCCCCCAGGTTTTTAAGATGACTTTCACTTTCTCATTTAGAATGTCCCACACATCCCTTCCCAGTGCATCACATCCAGAGGCACACAGTGGCAGGGTGTTCCGCCGCTTGATGTGGTCGTCCGCCGGAGTTCTCCATTGTGCAGGCAAGTTTTCCTCTTTGTGATTAGTAAGAAATTGTGGGGTGGGATTTTGGCACCTTCCAAATAGCTTACCCACAACACTCTTTTAGCCAATAGTTTTAGCATCTATTAATAGCCTGTCCTAGATTATTACACTGGATGTTGCAAAATGATGATTTTAAAATACTCCCACTCCTATTTTTTAGCAGAAATTGCCTTCTTTATTTTCCCCCGCTTCCCTCTCCACCTGCTTGTGCTCCTACTTCTCGTCTTCACCCTCCTCTTTCTCATCCTCTTGCTTCTCATCCTCTTCATCCTCCTCCTTCTCCTCTTTCTTCCTTTGACTTTCACAGCAGACCCGCACATTCTTTTTAATTCAGCGTGTTATAATCCTCTGCCACAGCATGATTCATTTGAAATGTGTATCAGATCATGTTCTACTCCTCTACTCAAACCTCGTCCATGACTTCCACTTCACTCAGAGTAAAGGCCCAAGTTCCTAGAGTGGCCTCGGAGGCCCTGGTGATCTAGTCCCCACTTCCTCTCTCCCGCCCACAGCTCCAGCTGTCAGTCTCCTGGCTGTTCCTCAGACACTCTGTGCCTGCTCCTGCTGCCGAATCATTGGCACCCCCCATGTCCTCTGTATAAAGCCCCTCCCCCAGATACTTACTTGGTTTTGTTCCTTGTCATCTTCAAATTGTTTCTTAAGATCTTCTGACCAGATATTTAAACATTTTTCAAAGTCAATACTCCCCATTCACCTTAATATACTTTATTGTCTCCATCAATCTTACCACTTTCTTACATCATTTCTTGTGTTTATTGTCCGCCCCTAACTAGAAGGTAAGGTCCCTGAGGATAGGGAATTTTGTCTGTCTTATGCACTGCTGCGTCCCAGTGGCTGACGTAGCACCTCCTCGGTAAACATCTGCTGGCTGATGGATGGGTAAAGGGTTGAAGGAGAGGGAATGCCCATTTTCTGGGTTTGGCTATCTGAGATGACAGTACTCTACTCCCTGTGATAGGGAACACAGAACGAGGGGTATGTTTGGGAACAAGCTTTGAACATGTTGAGTTTTAGGTGCCAGTGAGATGGTCATGTGGAAAAACCCGGTAGGAAGTCAGCCAGGCCTAGATTTAGTAGTTAGACTAGGGATGAAGTAGTTTACAAACGCCCAAAGCAAAGTCATGTCTTAATTCATTTTAAATGAATTGAACATTACTGAATTGAATTAATATGAATGGAAAGGCTAAGAGTCTTTCACCTCTCAATCTGGCATGCCAACCAAGCGTGGGAAGAGAGCTATTAACACTTTGCTGAGTCTGCTACGTTTTGAACTACTCGACTCAAAGACAGCACTAAACACCTGGTAATAGTTCTAATGGTTTGTCAACAAAGCTGGACCTATTAGTCTTCTAGGGTGATAACTGTTTCTAGTAGTCTAAAGACTTGGTTAAAGACACCTGCATCCTGTATGGAGCAATTAGTGCTTAAAAAGTGTGGTTTTGCTGTTGATCTACCAGTGTGGTAACTTTCGCAATTCCTTTAGTCAAAGGATAAGCAAAGCAGCATCAAAAATCATTTCTTTCGTTAGGTTCTAATCTTTTCTCTTCCTTCCTGCACCTTCTTAATTCTTCCAAGCCTTGAGAAACTCTCTAATAGATGATGAGCTGCAAGAATGCAAGAAGAGTTTGTCTTCTGTGTATCACCAGTGTTTAGAAGAGTGCCTGGCCTAAAACAGGCGCTTAGTAAATTGTATTCAGTTGTATATTAACACCCACCTTCTTGATTTCCAAACCACCACGTATATCCCTGCTCGACTCCAAAAGCTCGGTCACCGATCTCTCAACAAACTCATCAATTAGTCCTTATAGTTAAAAGTAAAGGTAACTACGAGAGAGGGAGAAGACGACGGCATCTCAGCCTGCACAAAAGTTGTCCATTGTAACTTTAGATGTAGGAAAATGTAAACTCATTCCAACATCATAAGACTGGACACAGACCAATGAATGGGAATATGGGTCTTTCTGGATGCTCACAGAGAATTTCCATATTAGCTTATAAATCCTGCCCACATGGCAAGTCCTTCCATTATAAGCTCCTAGAAGTTGCTTATTTTTCTTTTGAATGATGGTGCATAAAGTAGTTGCTGTCATTCATGTCTTAAGGAAAAAGAGATCAAAGTGAAATTATGGGCATATATCTCAGCAATTTCAGAAGACTTTGTCATTATTTACGACAATGACAATACTGATAGTGCACTGATCCATAGTACTTCAAGATAGCAGTGTTACTAAATTAAAGATGTTATAAATCAGAGAAGCCTCTCCTTCCCCTTTAGATACAAGAAAATAATCAGAGTCTTCACTGGTCAGCATTAAGGTCAAAAGCAAATATATATTTAACTTGTCCATTGTTTTTATGGGTCTCCATTTTTTTTTTTTTTTGGAATAGAAAGTGGGGACATAGTTAAATTAGGAAGGCAGTTCACATTAAGAGCACTTTTCAGAGTAACAATAACAAGATGGCCAGATCAGGACAGCATCAACTGCAGAAGCATAGAGTCACTGAAATTCACTTCAGTGAAACTGGAAATTAACAGATGTTTAAACCCCAGTCCTGGAACAGACTCTTGCTATCCTGACCTTTCACAGGGATTTGATTTTCAAGGTCATCTATGCTTTTTGTTTTTATTCTGTGCAGAATAGATCTTATATGTAGCAATTACTAACTGAAGACATGTGAGTCCATTGATGCCAACCTTTCAATTGAAGGCATACACCTTATTAATTTGAGTGTTAAATCCAGCAATAACAAATTCTCATCATGTCCTTGCATGAAGTCCCAAAGCAGGAAAGAATTAAGAAATATGATAAAATATTTCTAGATAATAGTAAAATCAAATATTTCTAAAATAATAAATGTCAAAGATCAAACAACTTTAAATAGACAGAAGATATCTAGCTACGATTTTTATTTAGATAAGCAAGATTAGAGGAATTGAAAATGGCTAAATGATCCCTCTGAAGTTGGGTGGTTACTATTTTATATATGGCATTTAATTACTTTCCATTCATTAGCCCATTCGTCCATTTGAGAATTCCACAGATGCCCGAGCACTTAAACTTGAAGTCGCTGACATGGAGGTGGCAACTCCTGAAAACGTCGCATCTGCTTCCAATAAGAAACTTGATATTCCTTAGGATTTATGGGTGGTGGGAAGAGGTGGCCCAAAGTGAGCTTTCAGAAACGGCCGAAAAATCCTTGTAGGTGAAACTCATATTTCTTTGACTGTCTGTAGTTCTCCATCTGTATCTGGAATCTCAACAATAAGCGTAGAGCAGTTTCTTTGCCCAAAGATAGCCAAATTGCGGGTTTCTGAAGAATCCAGTGTGTATACTTATATACAAATCTTTCGAGGAGAAGTGTGGGGGAGAGAAAACATCTGCTGACAGATTGAAAATATTTTTAGTTTCGTACTCATTTGCCCTCATACAACTGTTTCAGATAATAATAATAATCATAATACTAATAATAGTTGTGACTGTCCAGTTTAGCTCTTTTCTCCCATCCTCTTCCCAGGTTAAAATGATTCCAGCTGGTCTCAGCAGAGAACTGACCCAGAAGTTGTGACATAGGAAGATGCAAGATGCAAGAGCCACCTTGTAACCAGGAGGAAAAGGCCAAAAGAATCACAGGCCACAGGCTTGAGGCACTAACTCAAGGCCAGTGATCACCTCTTCCAAACTTCTTCTTATATTAGAAAAATAATCATCTAGTTGTTTAAGCCTCTTGGTTGAGTTTTTCATTATTGGCAGCAAAATACATTCCTATCTGAACATACTCAGCTCCATCTCCAGACCACGGGAGATTCAGATTGAACTCCTCAGGTTTTAGAAAGTAGGCCTGAATCTCAGCAGGTGGATTTGACTAAAACTCAAGCAGCACAAGGTGTGCAATGAAAACAGAGGGAATGGTCTCTCTCCCTTTCTGTCTGCAACACTGTTTTATTTTTGCTTCAGGAAAATTTGCCCTGAGCTAACATCTGTGCCAATCTTCCTCTATTTTTTGTGTGTGATGCCTCCACGGTGTGGCTGTCAGCAAGTGGTGTAGGTCCACACCCAGGAACTGAACCCTGGGCTGCTGAAGTGGAGCACTCCAAACTCAACCACTGGGCCATGGGGCTGGCCTTCTGCAGCACTGTTCTTATTGCTTGTGTGCTGTACGCCAAGCCCTAACACAAATCCAGGAATCCAACAGGCCACGCCCAAAATCTCGATTTTAAAAAACCCATTCCTACCTCCCACCCTTCTGGCTCACTTACTCTGATGTCTCCCACTGCAACAGGTTTCTACTTCAATGATCCCACCCCTTTTTCACTTTCAGTTATCCTACAACTGTTGCACAATTCATGACCCTTCCTATCTTCACTTCCCTTTTTTACTCAATTTAGATTCCGTTGTGTGTCATTGCAAACATTTCCTTCTTCATACTCTTAGGGTTAAAATAAAGCAAAGCAAAGGAAAACAAAAAGACAACCTTACTTAAACCCAACTCTCCTCCACCTCTGGGCATGAACCCATGTTGCCATGTTGCTGGATAAGATCTGGCCAACGGGACTTGTTCTAAAATCATGACCTCAAATGCCGAATCCCCAAATCTCTCCCCGGCAGTTCAAACTGATGCACTCTTGAACTTCTTTCTTGCTCTTTGAGTCCACATTTAATGCTTTCTCCTGTTGCCTCCAACCTCCCTGTCTCAGGCATTGGCGTCTCACAATTTACCGAGAACAGGAGCTCCCTAGCGTCCCAATGGCTCACCTAGATATTTACACATTGATCTGCCCTTTTAAGCACATCCCCTCTTTCTATAGAAGGATCATCTCTATACCTAAAAAGAGAAGAAGCTTCTTCATTTGTGCTCAGACAGCCTTCCCCTCCCCTTCACAGGGACATTTCTTTGCCAGCTATTTCAGCTTCCGTGCATCACCAATCTCTTTCTCTCTACTGAGCCGTTTCCTCAGGGCTATGCTTGCATCATCCTTTGAGGGCCCTCCATTCAACGATTCAACCGTTGCCCCATGTCCCTCTTTCCTCTAAGAGGAAAGTTTCTCAAAAGACTCCTAAACATGCAGTCAGCACTTCAGTCACCTCTCACCCATTCAGCCTTCAATGCACCCCAGTCCAGCTTCTGTTTTCATTACTTTCCTGAAACTGCTCTGGTCAGAGTCACAGATGGCTTCCGTGTTGCTAAATCCACGCTCCTAGAACCTTCAGAAGCACTGAACATGGTTGACCACTCCCTCCTTCATCGAACGTTTTCCCCTCTCGGCTTTGATCACGCCACGCTCTCTGAGTTTTCTTCTCCCTCACTGGTTACTTCTTCTCCGCCTCCTTGGCTAGAATCTCATTTATCACTTGACCTCTAATGTTGGAGGGCCTCAGGCTTTGGTCTTCAGCACTCTTCCCTATTTATACTCCTTCCCTAAGGAATTGCATCTATGCTTGTGGCTTTGAAAAACCACCTTTATGTTGCTGATTTTCAAATATTTATCTTCAACTATGAGCCCTCCTTTGAGCTCCCAATATGTGGAGTCAGCTTCCTGTGTGACAGCTCCACTTCACTTGGATATCTAATAAGGACATCAAACCCTTAATATGTGCACGGTCGGTGAATCTCTGATTACCCCCCCGCCCTACATACACCATACTTCTTTCTCCCTTGGCTCCTGTATTTCACTAAAGGGTACTATCTCCCCCGACATGGTCAAAGCAAATATTCAAAGGTCATCTTAGATTCTTCTTTTTTCCTAAATCCCATAACACCAAGTTCTCTGAGTGCTACTTCCAAAATTATGTCAAACCCACCCATTTCTCCCTGTCTTCACTGACACCTTTATCATCTAAGCCGTGAAATGTCTAAACCATCTAGACAACTGCAGTAACTTCCTAACTACTGTTGCCCCTCTCCCAAGGCATTCTAAGCCCCGCAGAGCATCTAGAGCCTTTCCTTAACTATATACATTGGATCTTTTAGAATAAAACCCAAATTCTCTTCCTTGACCCACAAGGTCCTGCCTGGTCTTGTTCTCGCTCCCTTCGGAGACTCTTTCCTGCCATGCTCCCTCTCCTCACCGTCCTCCAGGAACCAAGCTCCTCTTCTAAGCCTAGGCTAGAGCATTTGTTGTTCTCTCTGCCAAGAACGTGGTTCCCCACCTCTTCCCAGAGCCGACCCGTTCTTGTCCTCTAGTTCCAGCTAATTCACCTTCTCAGAGAGGCCTCCCTGGCCGTGTTGTGTAAACCGGCCTTCCCCTCTGAGTCTGTCTCACCAATTTGTGTTACTTACAAAGGCCGCCTCGCAGCCTATAGTTATTTTATTGGCTTACTTATTTATGGTTTATCTCCTGCACTAGAGTATAACCTCCATATCCTAAGTTCACATCCGTATCCCCAACGGCTAGTACAATAAGAGCTCACTAACCTGTGTTTACAAATGAATACAACTCTATGAAGACAAATATTTTTTTAATAACCTAGCATTCTAGGACATTATAGATAAATGGACTTTAGAATCATATAACCCAATTATTTACTCTACTGATGAAGAGATTGAGGCTGAGACGGATTAAGGGATCCCTCAGGTTCTCCAGTTGCAAGCTAAGGAAACTGGCTGATTTAAGCAATAGAGGAATTATTAGGAGAGTTTGAGGTTGCTCCCACAGTTAAGCAGAAATCTGCTACCCCAGACTTTGGGAAGCCCAGAACTAAAGTGGCTTTGGCTATTCAGGTAACAGGTGTTCATGGACTGTCTCTCAGGCACCAGAGATAGTCCTTTCCCTTCATGTGTCACTCCCCTCAAGAGTCACCTTCCCAGGAGGGACAGAGGAGAGCCCTGGTCTTATTCGCGCTCCTTGGCTAATCAAGTATTGCTCCTGCCAACACTGTGTGTGTTGGCGGCTGGGTGATTTCCCCACCGGAAATGGAGGTGCTTTTACCAGAAGACAGGAGCTGGATGCCAGGCAGACAAAAGCAACAGATGTCCATGGGACATCAACACGTCCAGCTGGTAGGAGCCAAGCTTGGTGCCAGAGTATTGACCCCACGACAGGCCCAGTGCCCAGGTTGGCATTCGGTGCTTCCTGAAGTTGCTTGGCGACGGCTCCCTTTCTGGTGGGTCACGCTACTGTTCCATGTGAGGATTCTCGCACAAAGGCCAGGGGGCAGCCAGCAGGGCCCTCCTGACTGCGAACGCCACCGGGCGCCCGCCTCTTGCTCCCCGCACAGTGTGCTGTTAGTTCCTGCTCGCCCAGGGGGCTGGTGGCTGTGAGTGTGGAATTTTGCGGTCTCTGTCTTTCTCTTCAAATGAAGCAGGTCTGAGAAATATCTTCTCAGCTATTGAGAAGAAGGTATGTACGTTGTCCGCGTATTCTGCTTGTTACTGATGCTCTACACCTAAGAGCTTGGAGTGAAGACAAGCATTCACTCACTCAACACGCGTTACTCCCGGGCCAGGATTAAGGCGACACTGCAGGGAAACGGGAAGGGAACAATTGCCTCCATTATGTTTTCCCTATTCTTGACTCCACTGTTCTTCCCTGTCTGTGCCTTCGTACCCCGAGAATAACTAACAGCCACCAACGCAATCCCTGGGACACCTCCCATCCCAGTCTACTTCTCTAGGATTTTCTTTTCTTTTGTTCCAGGAAAGGGAAAGAGAGGAAGGCAGCAAAGCACCACGGAGCGTTTCCCCAAGGTGGAAATAAAAAGTTCCACCAACCAAAGAGTCTTCTCCTTCCTCCACCGAACATGTCACCAGCCGCACCAGGATCTGAGACGGAAGCTGCACGCTGAAGCTCTCGGGCGATCTACTCCTCCGTTATGAATGGAAGGCACCAGCCACCTTTCTACTTGTCTTCTGAGAGGTTTTATTCACCCGGGGCTATAAGAGGAGAGGAACTCCCAGGCTGTTGTAAACCCCAGTGCTGCTGGGCACAGCAACGGAATCCTGGAGAAGGATCAGTGGAAAATCAAGATTTATGCAACTACACCAGAAACCAAAAGGAAACAAAAACATGTATAACCCGACAGCATTCTGGGACACTATCTGAAAACCCAGAGTTAAAGTTGTTTAATTTGAAATGACGCCACATAACATGGAGTATAATTTCATTTACCCAGTGCATCTGGCACTCTGGCAAAATACGAGGCAAAAATCTGACTAATATGTAAAGATGCCTCCACTCTGCTCCCTCGATGGGGGAAAATCACATGGGAAGAAGACATACATTGTGTAAATGTAAGCTGTCCATCCGTCCCCAACCCAGACTACCCCCACCCCACCCACGCACACCACCGGCCCAAATACAGGTGCAGGATATAAACGGGGAGCCCCGATAAAGGGCCTGGAATGGCCACCTAGGGAGTCCTTAGGAGCAACCTGAGGTTAGTCTTCCCAGTATCACCACAAAGCATGAAAGGTGAGGTCTCACCGGCCGGGGGGGCGTTCTACACTGTGCAACCCGACCGTGCAGTCTGTGATAGAATTCTTAGCAAAAGCACCTTTATTCCAATGAAGACAGCAAGTGTAAAATGGCAGGCGTGCAACTGTGCAATCAAGGACCCCAGGAGCCCTTCGAGGCTTCATTGTCTGAAATTTAACGCGATCTCAGTAGCAGAGTCAAATATATCTATTACCTTGGCTCATGCTCCAATGCAAACGCCAGGAAAAGCTAATATTTACTGAGCACTGCTGTGCTAGGGGCTGTGTAAGTGCCTTTACACAGGTTATCTCATTTATGTGGACAATACCACAACACTACAAGTGGATATCACCATTGTCCCAATTCTGGGGGAAACCAAAGCCTAGGAAGATTAAGAAAGCTGACCAAGGCCACACAGCCAGCACATGAGCTGGAGCCACAGTTGGAATCCAGGCAAACTGCCTCCAGAGCCAGAACTTGTGACCACTGTGTGATGCTGTCATCCCAGAGAGTCCTGGGGCTGTGGACTTTGAAGCAGGTCCTTTGCAGGCTCTTTTTTTTTAACTTAAAAATAAGGTGCTAGTGCTCATAATTTGTTAAATTTTAAAATGATTCTTCTGTCATTTTTATTTTCCTGAAGCTACAAAGATACTACTAGTGGTATATTGGGACCTGGACATGCATCTTCGTTTTAGTCACCTCCTCTTCACCCCATTGCCAAGGGAGGGATCCCTGCCCGAGGGTTCTGGGGACGGCCGCACACACGGCACCAAGCCTGGGCAGGTGAGACGGACAGACGGCAGTTTGTGAGTCACACACAGTGACAGCCTGGGGGGAGGACACTCATGCTATGCAGGCACACGGGGGTTACATTTGGGAAGACCGTAAACAAGCCGGGGTTGGGAGAGGCAGGCTTTGCCATATCAAGAGGGTGGGGTACCCCTTGTTCCACAGGAGGATGTGAGCGGCTTGTTGGAATAATTCTGCAGGCTGGTAGGGACCTGAAACTGCTACTCAGGGACGATCAGGAGCCACACGTGATCCCCCGACAAGGAGGGTGGTTTGGCTCAGGGACCTCATCCTCAGGAGCGGCGTGTGAAAGGGAATTGCACTTTGGCCATTTGAGGCCCTTCTGATGTTATCAAACATCAAGACAGCACATAATATTGGAGCCTAATTTTAAGGCTTACAGCACGGCTTCTCTATAAAACACAACCATCTGATAAAGGTACGGAAAGGGCACGAGCAGACATACATGGCTAGAAAAGAGCAGTCTGTGTTCGGATGACTAAGGCCGGTGGGAAGGAGAGTGTTCCATGAGACTGGAAAGCTGGTAGCCAGATTTCCAAGGGTCTTGAGAACCCATTAAAGACATTTGAACAATAGAAAAACAAAACTCATTACATGTTTTAGGAAAAACCTATTTGTAGTGAGGATGCATTGGAAGTGGGGAGAAAGCAGAGACAGGTGAAGCAGATTACTCTTTGTTGAAATTGTGAGCATTTGAACTGGAAAAGGGGCTCCAGTGGAAAGATAAGGAAAAGAGAGAGTCAAGAGAAATTACAGTGGCACAGACCACAGGAGCAATCCAATGATCGGCGGTGGAGTAAGGGAGCAAAAGAAGCAAGAATTGTTCTGAGACAGCCTGTCTTTATTTAAAGTTTTGATATTTTTGTTTACCATGGATTTTTTGCATTAATTCTGATTTTTTTTTCTTTTTTTTTTTTGGTAAGGAAGATTGGCTCTGAGCTAACATCTGTGCCAGTCTTCCTCTATTTTGTATATGGGATGCCACAGCAGCATGGCTTGATGAGCGGTGTGTAGGTCCATGCCCAGGATCCAAACCTGCGAACCCTGGGCTGTGAAAGTGGAGAGCGCAAACTACACCACCAGGCCAGCTCTGCATTAAATTTGATTTTTAAAAATAAATATTGCATTAAAATATTGATCTTGATTGCTGAGTATATTAACTCCCTGTGGCTGCTGTAACAAATTGCTACAAACTTAGTGGCTTAAAACGACAGAAATTTATTCTCTCACAGTTCTGGAGCCCAGAAGTCTGAAATCAAGGGCCGTACTCCCTCCGGAAGCCTAGAGGAGAATTCATTCCTGGCCTCTTCCAGCTTCCGGTGGCTGCCAGCGTTCCTTGGTCTATGGCTGCCTCACTGCTGTCTCTTCCTCATAGTCACACTGCCTTCTCTCCTTCTCCTGTATAAAATCGCCCTCTGCCTCTCTCTTGTAAGGACATTTGCAATTTCATTCAGGGCCCACTCAGATAATCCCAGATAACATCCCCATCTCATGATCCTTAACTTAATTAGATCTGCAAAGTCTTTGCCATGTAAGGTAGCATCACAGGTTCCAGGGAAGAGGATCTGGAATTTTAAGACCTGGGGGCCAGCGGGGCTAATTTTTAGCCTGCTACACTGAGGGGTTTTTTTTCTGTGTTTTTTTTTAATTCCCCAGATCCCCCCAGTATATAGTTGTATATTTTAGTTGTGGGTCCTTCCAGTCACGTGAGATGCCGCCTCACTGTGGCCTGATGAGCAGTGCCATGTCGGTGCCCAGGATCCGAACCAGCGAAACCCTGGGCCACCAATGTGGAGCGCGCGAACTTAACCACTCGGCCACGGGGCGGCCCCTATGCTGAGTTTTTTGACATCTCTTTAAATTTAAGGCAAGTGCCTCCTCTTACTCCCCTCACTCTGGTCTAGGTCCTGAATCTTTTGGGCCTGGAACATTGGGAGAATGGTGTTTTTACTTACAGAAATGGGCCATTCAAGAGAAGGAACTGATTCGGGATGTAAATATTGCTTAAATATTTAAAATACAGCTACTATCATATTAAACATTATAGCGCGCAGTTAGAGCATAGACCTGTATTTGGTGTTCCTTGTACATGGCCTCATTGTCCTGAAGTCAAATGGAAGCCCACCTTAGAACAGGTTAGGATACCTTGTGTCTCCACCTAGAGCTGAGAAGACAGTGCTGGCCGGCATTCATCTTTCCCTCTTGGAAACAGTGTTGCAACTTGCTTTGGGGAAGCATCTTTCATCTACTGTCAGACCATGTGATTGGATGGTCTGTATTCCCCACTCCAGGATTGGAGCCTGTGACCCTAGTAATCAGTGGAACTGCTTCTCTCTAGCTGATTATTGGTTCACAAAATTACACCTCAAATTGATCCAATAAAAATGAATTCTGGGATTTCGGTGGGAACCACCAGGAAGAAGCCCTGAGTTTTCTTTTCAACTCATATAGGTGAATATGTGTCTCTGGAGCCTGAAGCTAACAGAAGGAAGGCAAAACTAGCACTCAAAGATCCCAATGACATCATTTAAGCCACTAAATCAAGTCACAATGAAACCAGACGTACTCCTAGGCTTTTCAATGACCTGAACCAATAAATTTCTCTTATCACTTAAGTAGGATTGAATTAGATTTTTTCCTGTCATTTAAAACCATAAGTGATAGTAAAAAAAAATTTTTAATAAAAAATGTATTTATAATTTTAAATATTTGGCTGCCCAATGGAAATGACTCAGTGTGTGGGGCAAGAAAATTTTTTGAGCTGAGGTTGTATCCAAGGGACATTTGAGTTTTATTTGGTCTGAGTGTAAATTATTTCATCCCTTGACCAGGAATGTCACCACTGTCATGGAATTTGTTCAGTGCCACAAAGTGCCCAGTGGGAATCCAACATTTCCTCTCAAGGAGATAGAAATATGTGATCAATCTCCAAGAAATGCACTGGTTGAGGAGCACAAAGGAATTACAGGAAAGACTAGGAAGGTCACCAAGTGATCTTGGGCAAAGCTACCAGAGTAAAGGAAAGAGGAGGATCATGGGGCATTTAGGGGAGAGATGCGGGCAAAAGAAAGCAAGTCAGGAATAGAGGGAAGTGAGAAGGTGAAAAATGCTTCCCAGATTGCATTCCCCAGAGATGCTCTTTCCTTGAATCGTCATGGGCTTTTTTTATAAGAATGGCAATGGCTAGCACTGTACCTATAAATTACTCCTCTCTACTTTGTACTGTACACCCTTTTTTGTTGGAATGAATAATAGGGAAGTCAAAAGAGAAAATGAAATTAAGATAGTAAATGAAATTATTTTCTTTTCATCATTCTCATCACTCTTTGTATCTGGTAGAAATGATTGTATCAGCGTAAGGCTGTGTTATGCTAAAATAATGAAGAGTGAAAGTTTCATAATATTCCCACTTTAATCATCTCACCACTTTACATTTCAATGTCTGACCTCAGGAGAGCCCCTTCTAGCGTCACATTAAGAATGTTTAAAAGAAACAGGGCAGTCCACCAGTAAGAGAGCTTTTCCAGCAGAATAGTAACTATCCACCCAGGAGATTCTACATTTTCAGCAGCAATTTAACACCCTGCCCCAATGTTTCAAGCATTTTGCTGGTTCTTTCTTCTTAACTAGTAAATAAATGGCTATTTATGTTGGGTGGTTCCTTTGATATTGTGTTTTTAAATAACATTTGACTGCATGTTTTACACTAATTATATCAATGGGCTGAAGGAATAGACAAAATAAAATCCAGAGGAACTTGTTTTTAAAAATGTAAATAAGTAAATGAAGAGCCTATGAAGATATTAAGAGTTTTCCTTGATCTTAAATTTTCAAGCACCGTTCAAAGCTCTTTGGGGACTGTAATCACTGAGTCTATCGAGTTCCTGTTACTTGTGTTTGGCAGGATTCTCCGTGTCAGTTGTATAGTGTGGGGCTGGACAAGAAAGAGAAGGAAAGGGAAAGTTTGGCAGCAATAGAAGCCAATCTTCTTGGTCTTAGCCTTCACTGACATGACTTAGTGAAGAGGAAAGGACAATCACCACAGTGAATAAAAATAAGAGGCGATGTTTTGGAAGAAACCTAGATTCTCGTTTACTTAAGGAAGTCAATTCAATTAACCTTGAAACAAGATTTATGTACGTTGGAGGTAAAAACATCAAAGGATCAGATATGTGATCAAATTTTACGAGAAAATTTAAGACTCCAAACATGGCATTACTTATAAGCGTACAACATGTGTGTTCATACATACAAACAGATTCTGAGCATTCTGAAGAAGAAAAAATGTTGTTTGTACTTTTTAGATCATTTCCAAAATTCGCTTAGGAAAAGTCTTAGAAGCTCTTAGGGATGAAAACTCTAACAAGTGAAGCCCAGTTTTCATGAATACCTACACTCAAGGCTGTTTGACCTGAACTACACAACACATTTTGAGCTTTGTAACTCTTAGAGTGCATATAATTTTTAATTGCCTTTTCTTTGGCAATATCAGTATGTTTGTCTTATATTCATGGGACTCCCTCTGCTGTAGAACTCCACACATGAAAATTCTTGTTTTACTCTTTACCAAGGTTTCCTTGCAGCCTGATGGATAAAGTGCCTAATTATGGAGCACTGCAGAAGGCTTTGAATCAAATCGTATGTTTTTATTGCAAATGAGGTCATGTTGGGTTGTGTGATACAGCTAAATAATCAGGTAACTATTTCCCCAAGCCAAACACAGAGTAATTAGGTTTAGTAACATGGCTTCCTCCCTAAGATCCATAACTCAGACGTGGTGGTTTGGGAACAATGTGGGTAGAATTTGTGTGTGTTTTTCTTGGACATTTAAATGAATGGCATTTTCTAACTCGACTGTATTTTAGATAGAAGTTAATTTTACTTTCGTTTTTACTTTATGTGACATTGCCTGGGAGAACATTTTCCAAATAATCATCTAAAACTATGTGGTCCCCGAATTTCTTACTCAGGTAGTACAAATCATGTTACTATAGACAAACAGTGAGTGGGGAGTTCTGGGTAATAATTTAAACAGTGATATCCTTAAACATCCATTAGAATATTTTCATAGTAGATTTCCAGATATTTCCTGGAAGTTTTGATTTAAAATATATTGTCTACATTTCCCCCGAAAAATCATTGAAAGTTCTAGTTCCATTACTCTCTAAGTTCCAAATGCTTGTGTTCTTGCGTACCTGAAGACGTAGGCTGGTGCTCAGGAAATATGACACTCATGGTGTAGCCAGGTCCATTTCTTTGAATTTTGTTAAAACAATAGATCAGTCAATAGCTTTATGTTCCAACAATGTCTACTTTTTCACATTTTAAGATACAGCCTTAGGCACAAATTCTTAAAATATGGGTATAAAATTATTCCGGTGAAGAATTAACACTCTCTTATTTCTTTTTCTGACATCAAAACTATAGCTCCTTTCAAGATACTAAAATTTGCTGTATATTTCACATTGTCGGGTTGGCCATGCTAAATCTTTTCACATTGAGCTTGGGCCCACTGGATAATTTTCCATTCCACATTTATGCCTCAAAAGGATATCGTGTGGTGTACCAATATAGAATTTCCACATTCATCTTAGGTTTACTACCGATATGACTTCAAAAATATGATATTGTCAAAATTGTGCTGACTGTGAAATTAAAATGACTTTTAGTGCCCATGAACAGCTGTATTGAATAGCCTGACATCTGTGAAATCAAAAGTGTATTTCGAATTCAACTTTCAAACCACAGATTTCAAGTAAGCAAAAACTGACCATGTGTTAAAAACACTTGAAACTCTTCCTCTTGTAACTGTTTATCTACATTTTTAAAACTCTGTTTACATTGTAGTAACAGCTGTGTTTAAAAGGGACATGACAGAGCAGACTAATTTATAATGCAAAACTCTATTCTAAAAAAAAACTTATGTTTGAAAAAACACTTCAAAAGAGGGCAAAAATGATTAAAATAGACACAACCATTTGTTTAAACTATGACTTTCTCAAGAAAAAACAGCCTAATGTAAACTGGCCTATGCATGTCCCAAGCAGCTGTTCTGTGTAACGCCTCTGCAAAACCTTTTTCTTTGGGGGGTGGGCAGAAAGAAAATGAGCAACTGACCATAACAAAAGGTCATTGCCATTTAAGAAACAGCACAAATCTAAGGATGAAATACTAAATATTTTTGAAGTGTGCCAAGTTAGTTAAATTAGGGCTGAGGGGACAGAGCCAGTGGTCATTGCTACGGTGCACGGTCTTACAACTGGAAAGTGAAAAAGGCATGCTTGACCAGCGTTCATCCATCGGGTTGCTACAGGAAAAACTGCAAAACTTTTTGATAAGAAAAAAAGTTCAAATAAATGTTTTCTCTATGTTTTACCATGGATTAGCTAACCTTTCTTTTTACTCACTTTTAAAAAGAAAAACAAAACGTCATTGTTTGGATATCTCATAGACACGATCCTAGGGCCTCTTTTCCACCATTCCAACTGGCTTCTCTTGGTGTCTGACACTGCTGACAATTCTATCTTTTACAAAACCTTCTGTTTCTTTAGTTCCCATGATGCCGTCTTACCTCTTGACCACCTCTAAGGATCTAGAGACAGCGCCTTTTCCTCTCCTTCCTTCCTAAATGTTCCTTTAAGTGCCATCTGCAGTTACCTCCTCTTCTCAGATGCAGCAAAATGGTCTCGTGTACCTGAAGCAGGCAAAGAAGCCAAGTTTCGCTTGTCTCGGCCTGGCATGCAAGGCAGTGGGCCATGTGCCCGGCTTGTCAGGAATTAGTTGAGAGAGGCACACATGGAGGGACCTGTGTGGACAAACAACTAGACCAAACAGGAACAAGGCTGCTTCACCAGACACCTGCCTGGAGAGCTGACAGCACGAGAGCCCTGCCTCCCAACTCACAGGCGTCACCCCTGGCAATATAGACACAATTTCAGAGAAAGGACATGGAATCCCAAATAGATGAAGGTCAAGTTTCCACTGCCCAACAAAATAAGGGCCCAAACAGAAATTGAATTCAGTTAAAGAAATATGACAACAGTTACATGTGACTCTGTCAAATTATATTCCTAGCTATTCCTAGCACAGTGCCTGGAATATAGTTGGTGTTTAAAAAACAGGGCTTCTTTTTCACTATGGAGGATCACCAAACTCTCATGTAGCATTGTCTGAGGAGTTAAACTGGATGGACTTTAACTCGTTCATTCATTTACTGGTGCAACAAAGATACTTACTCTGTGCCAGGCAATATCGTAGGCACTGAAAATACAATGACAGGTAAATGAAGTTCTGGCCCTTTAGAGACAGAGACAGCTGGAAAATAAATAAACAAATAAATGAAAAAGAAAGAAGACAAGGAAAGGAAGAAAGAAGGAAAGAAGGAAGGAAGAAAGGAAAGAAAGAAAGAGAGAGAGAAAGAGAAAGAAAGAAAAGGAAGGAAGGAAGGAAGAGGGAGAGAGAGAAAGAGGGAGGGAGAGAAAGGGAGGGGGGAGAGAAAGAAAGAAAGGAAGGAAGGAAGGAAGAAAGAAAGAAGGAAAGAAAGACGGAAAGGAAGAGGATCAGGAATGACAAATGTAAGGGGATAAAACAGAGCATTGGTGGGGCAGGGGGTCTTGCTCTCTTGGCCATAGTGTTCAGGAAGGGGTCTCTGAGTCCATGAAATTAGCACAGAGATCTGCACAAAGTTAGGGGATGTGACTCAGCGAGCTGCGGAAAGAACACTGCAGGCTGAGGAGCTAGCAGGGTACAAGCCTTTGAGACGTCTTCCAAGCCAGCTATTCTCAACACACAACTCAGTTAGCATGTGAAGGAAGAAGTCTGTAATCTTAATGTGAATCCTAACCATTCCTTGGGTTTCATTTATGTAAGAGCCAAAATGTATTTTGGAAAAGTAAACCAAGATGAAAGTAATGATTTGATGTTATTAAGATGCCCTAAAAGCAGTTGTTAAAAATAGGGAAGAATTAGCTATATAATTCATATTTTGTGTCTATGTCTGTGTTTGCATGTACGTATATTTATATCAGCCATACCTATATCTACATCTGGATAGGCTATGTAGTCTGGGTATAGGCATACCTCCATCTACCTCTCTATCTGTCCATCTATCTATCAATACAGCTGGATGTATGACATAATTGTTTTGCTACTAAGGCCCCAAACCTGATTAATTTATTTCTAAAAGAGGCAAACTGCCCTGCGGGGAAACTCCTCATGAGTAGAATAGGTAGCTATTCATGTATAACACACGTATCTGTCACTGTATCTGGCTATGGTTATTACCGTGTTGTGTATAGGGAAGGCTTCAGCTGCAGGGCTCCCAGGCAGGTTACAGCTCTAGAAACCAACTGGGTCAAACGTCTTCAGCATCTACTCACAAAACACATTTGGGGGAATCATTTTTGTTTCTGTCTTGTAAAGAGATGTCAAAAACAGCGCTCCAAAAGATGAATTATTAATTCTAAATAGCATAAAATCTTTATTATTCAGAAAAATGTTGCCACTGCTTTGCAGTTTCCTCGTGTTTCCCCTTGGAAAGGGCGACCCCCATCACCCCCAACCCAAGCAGAAGTGGAAGACGCGTTACTGATGTCAATGCAGTTACCTCCAGGGAGCTGACATATGCATAGCAAGTTTTTAAAGGTTGTAATATATAAATTTTATTTAAAAAGAGTTGCAGACAAAAAGAAATACACTTGGCTTTGTCTATATCCAGGGTCCTACAGTTCTTTTAAGGTATAGTGTTATGATGCTTTACAAAAAGAGATCCTACCTTTTCTGATGCCTGGTAATACTGATATCAATCACTTACAACCCCCTCACACTCTCCAATTTATAATGGGTAATTTTTTTGGTGACTGCATCAATTACAATAAAAATATATGCTTTAAAGCCCTCCAAAGTAAGAGACTTATGCTCAGCCATCTTGGACTAAAGGAGTCATTTGAAAAGAGTTTATATAATTAGGATGGCCACATGCCTGATTTCCCTGGGACGTTTCCTGTCCTGCTGTAACAGAAGTGCCCACATTGACTCTCAAGCAAGTCCCAGTAAATGATGGTTATTCTATGCGAAATCAATTGCAGAATGGTTATAGTGAAAAAATTTTATAAATTTAGTGTTTGGTCTGGGACGGGAAATACCACCTGTCACTAAAATCTGGAAAATAACGGTTGTCACAGTATATAATACTCAATTATTTAAATAATTTTCTTCCTCTGGGAACCGAAGAATCATTGAGTAAGAAAGAAGAGCCAGAGCACAGAGCTAGTCAGCTCTGCGCCAGCCCCAGTCTGCTGGCACAGACACACAAACACAAGACAGTTTGTACAAGTTTGTTCTCTTTCAGAAGTAAAATAAATGAAATTGATATTTGTAAATGTGTTTCTCTGGCTCAACTTGACTTCTACGAACCAGTAGAAATTTAGAAGTTTGCAGCAACTTATCACTTCCACTTTATTTAATACTAGCAGGAAAAAGAAGTTATTCAAGATGAAGACTTCTCCAGGGATGTCTCAGTCCCACGGATTAGCGTTTTCTATGGCATTTAGCATCACCCCAGTAAATGTCTGACTGCGTGGGAGAAGATATTTAAATAATTGTACATTTTCTAATATTTTCCAGTTTAGAAGAGTATTTGTGTTTGGTTAAAAAGAGGGGTTTGGGGAGCCGGCTGGTGGCTTACTGGTTAAGTTTGTGTGCTCCACTTCAGCGGCCTGGGGTTTGCAGGTTCCGATCCCAGGCGCAGACCTAGCACCGCTCGTCAAGCCATGCTGTGGGGGCGTCCCACATATAAAGTCGAAGAACATGGGCATGGACGTTAGCTCAGTGACAATCTTTCTCAAGTGAAAAAAGGAGGAAGATTGGCAACAGATGTTAGCTCAGGGCCAATCTTCCTCACAAAAAATAAATAAATAAAAAATTTAAAAGGGGGTTGGTATTTTTTAAAGGCGGGGGCGCATAATTTTTGGAAAAAATCGAACGGGTTTCATTACTACAGAACCTCTCCAGACCTTTAATATGCTTATATACAGGGTGCCTCTAACAGATGAGTGTTACATGAGGCATCTCCCAAACACGTCTGCCCACTGAGCTCTCTTTTCCCATAGCATCCTGCTGGCCTAATGTCTGTGTAACACACTATGGCAACTGTCTCCTTAGAATGATGTCTTATTCTTCACAAATCTACATGGGAAAAAAATCCAGCCTCTCCATTAATGGTTTTCAAACTACTTAAAAATGCAGTTATGAAACAAAGATGATAAGAAAATGAACCTGCATTTATGCTCTTGTTTATTCTCCAAATACCGACTGTGTACGTACTGTGTGCGAGGCGTTTTTCCAGGCACCAGCATTGTGGCGGTGAATAAGACATGCAAAGTCCCTATTTGCTGGGAAGTTGCTTTCTAGTGGGAAACAAACAACAGGCACACACATGCACATAGATGTCTACAGGAAAGATTGTGTTAGGGTGCCAGTATTGTGAGACTTTTGTCCTTCCAATTTTGAATTTTCTCTAATATGGGTGAAGCACATCTATAAATTCAATGTGATTATGATCAACATCTAAAAGGATTTTTTGTGAAACTTAAGAAACTGGTCCTAAATTCTACCAATAAGAACAAAGAGCCAAGGAGAGTCACAGTGATTTTGAAGACTAAGGTACTTTCCCTAAAATATTAAGGAGCTATAAAGTTATTAGCACAGGGATAGACAAATAAACTAACGAGACCAAATAAGGAGTCCAGAAACAGAAATATGCCCACGTGGAAACTTGATGAGCACAGAGATGGCGCTGAGGACCCAGGAAAGTGATGGATTGTTCAGCACATAGTGTGGGACAACTGGTTTTCCAAATGGAAAAATAAATTGAATCCCTGTCTAACTACATATGACCAAAATATTTCACTAGAAAATGTTATGAAAGAGAGTGAACAATGTTAACAGCCCTCAGAATAGTGTTGGCCATACATTCTTCTTTGGTATTTCTGTTGAGTAGTCTCCCAGAGTACTAATATTTTCTTTTTGGGTTCATCTAATTAACAAAGTAACAAACATTTAGAATCACACTGCAATACCTTAAAAAAAAGAGAGAAAAACACAGTTTTCTCTCTCAAATATGAGCAAGTCAAAGGAGATTACAATTTTATCCCATTCAGCATTATATATGTGTGTGTGCGCGTGTGTCCACATATATAGTACATATATACATATATAGCACATACCTACCTATATGTATAAAACTTCAAGGCCCCAGGCAATTATGCAAATGGAGTACAGAACACTCTCTTCCCACAATAGCCATGCATTTAACGTTCTTACAGACATGAACCTTTAAAACATTTGAATTTTCACAGACTAAATTCTATCCCGTAAAGCGCAATGATGCCCCCATCCTATATAACAGAGTTAATCTACAAGATAATTCTAGGTCCGTTGAGCAAACTGTTAGGAAGAGGCGGACTGTAGAGTGGAAATGGCTGAAGATTTAGAATCCGGAGTGCTGGGCTCCACGCTGGCCCCACCAGCCCCTGAGGGGGTGATCCCAGGCAAATCGTTTGACCTCTGCGAGCCTGTATTGTCATCTACAAGATGAGGGTAATGATAGTATCACACTTACTGAATTATCATGAGGATTAAAGGAGAATGTACGAGAAACTGCTTTGTAAATCACAAACTCATTTTGCCAAAAATAGTAACTCATTTCTGTACCAGGTGAAGGCAAGAGAGGCTTACCACGTGAAACTCACCTTAAGGGGATATTTTCTCTGCTGGAGGAGGCAAGATTAACACGGGAAACAAGCGCAAGCAGTAAAAAAAAAAAAAAAAAACACACAAAATGCAAAACCCAAAGAAATGCAGGTTGAATTATGCAGTTGAGGTTGTCAGGACTGTAGGGTGCTTCAGGTTTGGACGATGAACAGCTTTCCCTGGGCCTCAAGACATGGCATTTAGATCAGTGGAGGGTGTGGAGTGGGTGTTCTAGGTAAGGGGAGGAGAATGCAGTCTATTTGCAAAATAGCAATGATGGGCTTAATTTATCCAACCTGGTTAGGATCTTTTTCCTGCCTTTCCAATCATGGTTCTTATTAAGTGTGGAAGGCTTTCTTGCTCCTGTAGGTTAAGCTAACTTTAAACTTATGTGAAAAAAGGGCTTCGGAGAGAGCGAGAACTGACTCGAACAGTGTGGCAACAATGTTTCACCAGTTATCATGCAGGTGTGGGATCTGGCCCTTAGCAGCTCTTTTGTATCGGTCCACAGCGTCTTGTCATGGATCCTTGTCCACAGCTATTTGATCACCATGAAGGGTGACTGAGAAGTCTCATCTTTGCTTTGTAAACACCCCAGAATTTAAATTTACTGCTTCTAAATCAAATCCACAAATGGGCCAACAAAAGTGTTATGATATTCTTCTTGAACAAGCTTGGCTTAGTAGATCAAAGACAGGTATCTTGGCTTAAATTTCATCTACTTTATTTGCTATTTTTTTTTAGGTAATTCTCTTTAGTTCTTTGTTTTAATCTACACAAAATGTTAGGTTGAAATAACTGCTTCTGCCTGATTTTATGGACAATTTGTGCTTCCCACTGGATCCTGCTCAGGAGTAATTTGGACCAAGAATCCATACTATACGGCCATATGGCCAAAAAATTTTGAGATTTCAATAACATGAAAAATGTTGTGCTGAGCTTTCTGTTTATACTGAAATGTCCTGTCATCACACCGCTTTCATGAAGCAGCCATGTGATATTTGTTTCTACATAAGTACTCATTACTTTGTTGAGGATGAGACAATATTGAAATTTAAGATAACTGATGCTCAAATAAAATCAATCCTATTTATAGGTTTGGAAACAAAAGAGCTTCACATTTCTATTACTGCCTTCTTTTTGTTATGGGAGGGGAGGTGGGAGGAGGTAGTGTGTATGAAGAAGGGAGTGTTTTTTGTGGAGACAAGCCTAGTATTTCAGGGAAATAAGAAAGTAATAACAGATGTAAAGTCAAGGTGAGAAATGGCGCACACTTCTCCCTCCTTCCTGCTTCCCACTTCAAGTTACATTCCATCTGGAATACTTTAGACCTTTCCCCAACATTTTAGTTACTGAAAATAAACCTGGAAATTTCGGTCTGCTTGCCCTCTGGTTGGGGCACTAAGAATTCAGCCTTTCTTCGTAAGTTCCTGTGATTTACTTATATAGTAAAAACTCACCATAATTCGAGCACCTCATAGTACATTATAGGTCAAAATACACCACCTAATTCAACTTTATACTTAAGAAACGATGCTGCCTACCTCACCTCACTTCTACCACCCACCCAGCTCGTTTCCCTTCCTTCTGCCTTACCCCGTCCTTCAAAGCTGGAACCAGCCTGACCCTATTTTCCAGATCAACCCAAGAGTTACTTTAACAGCCTCAGGTTCTCTTTCACTGGAGCTCAACAGCCATCCTCCCACTCATGGGGCCCAGTGGTAGATTGTGCCCCACCACGGTACTCCTGAACACCAGTTTGCTGTCAGTCGTATCTGAGACTCGAGGCCATGGCCCCCAGTTGCCCATATCATCCCCCAGGGCCACTCACTCCATCCCTAGCCCACACGCTCCCATTCAGGCCATTGCACTGGGACTCTTTCTTTGACTCTGTTCCAAAATGTCCAGCCTGTTGCCCTGCTTACTTCCTCAGATCTCCCTGAGACCTGAGACACTTTCCTAGACTCCACTCTGGTGCCAGAGCCACCACACTGCACTCTATCCTTGAAGGTCCTCTCAGAAGGACTGGTAGTCTTGCCCCTGGGTCTTGGCCTGGCTATGGAGCCATAGAGTGGGTTTCCTGCTTGCCCATGTGTTTCCCCAAGACTGCTGGTTGCTCTGCTCCCCCCAGCCTTTAGAACCTCCTCTTGAACTGTGCTTCCTGACTCCTCTCTCTTCCCACCTATCTCACACAGCCCGTGGGCCAACAGCCTCCAGGATTATCACTGAGCCCGGTGTGCCCCTCAGACACCAGTTCCCACAAATGACCATCCTTCTTAAAGGGTGAGTGTGGTACCAAGCTCTGGCTCTGCCCTTCTTTCCTCTACCCTGCAGTGCAACGTGTGTGGCAGCACACCTCTTTCAACATTTGCCCAGCAGAAGTGCCAGGCATCATCCGAGCTGACAAAGAGACAAAAAAGGCAAATCTTGGAGGTCAAGAGATCTACAGCCCTCAACCTTCTCTAATAATGCCCACGTTCAGAGATATAACTAGTGAAGCATCTCTCTTACTGGATCACAACCTGTCTTACACAGACAGAATAACAGCAGGGTCTTACTAAATTGGACTTCTAGCCAGGTGTTACCTTGAGAAATAGTTTAGTTATTCTGTAGTACTTTTGTGATTAAAAATGGAAATATTGCATAGGATTGCCTGTATAATGCAACACAGAAACAAAAGAGAAAGTACGTGTTCAGAGGCTAGATGTTAACGGCCATCCTAACACTTGCAAGTTCATAGATCTGGATCATTGATTCTCAACAGAGGTGGTACCTCCCCCTAGAGGGCATTTTGGAAATTCGTGGGGTATTTTTTGTTTTCACAATGATGGGGGGAAACGCCTAGCATTCCATGGAGCAGGAGCGCTGGATATCCTACGGCGCTGGGGACAGCCTGCCCCAGGAGAAGCTGAGTTTTGTACAGCTCTTAAATATCCCAGCAAATAGTCACATAAATTAGAAATTCATTTATAATTATCTGAGCCTGAAAGCTAATGCTACTTTATACAGAGACACAAAGTATTTTTGAACATTTTTAATCTACACTGAGTTTCCAGGAAAGCAACAGACCATGTAAATCAAAGGAAGAACATACTTTGTTTGGTTTAGAACCCTCGTCAGAGTTGTGTGCCATTTTGAGAAAGCACGTTGTCAGTTATCACGCTGCTTTGTTTCAGTCTGCATCTGCAGATGTCACCAAAAATCCTAATAAAAGAGATCTGAGATGTCTTTTAATGAATTTAACATTGAAATATTGTCTTAGCAGAGACACATAAAACACAGATTAGACCGATGGTCACTAACAAAGGCTGGTTTCTAATATTCAAACATTTGCAGGCAAAACATTAAGAAATCTGCGTTGTGAAATTACATTTTGAGAGTATTTGCTCATTTGGGAGACTGTTTGCTGTTTTGCAGCCTTACTCTGATGCATGATACAACTTCTCCACAACCTCTTGAACTACGGTTCCAACCTGTCCTCTATTCCTCATTGTCTATCAAAAAATGCAGCCTCCAAGAACTTTTAAAGTACTAGAGACTGAATACATGTCTGGCAAGACAGGAGATAGAATTTTCCTTGATATTTGTCCTTATCCTAATCCATGTCATAAATTGGGAATTATTTTGATATTACTTGTAAACAGAGCCCAGCTCATTTGTCAGAATATTGGACTTCATTTCTACGCTGTGACTCTGCATTTCTTCTTGATATTTCCTCTATTTAAACCACAATTAGTTCTCTCTTTTTATTACATGTAAACGTATATAGCCTGTTACTACTTATTCTAATGCTAGTTTTTAGTCTAGTATCCATTTGTAGTTTTCTTCTTTGTTTTTCCATATTTCTTGTACAGAGTGGCTTCTGACCTTCTTCATACCAGCCTTATTCATCACAAATAAGTGCAAGCACATAACCACTAACTACTTTATCATATCTTTCAGTGTATTGATGCCCATGCATTTACATATTGAGACACATGATTTTTCTCATAAATTACTTTCTCTTAGTTCTCCTTTACATAATAGTTAGCTGCTGTAGGTAGGTAGGTTGTATTATTTATTAATTTTATTTTAGAATCATAAATGGGGCTGTTATAGAAAGGGAGCATTGGATTCTACAGGGTTGTTTCAACTGCTCTATAGCCAGCACACTAACGAGTAGCTTTATCCTGAAAAGAGCTTCCTGCAAGGCAAGAATGAAGTTCAGACTATCTTACAGCCAGTCTAATGCAAGCATCCACCAATCAAAATGGACCCCAGCTGTAAACCACAAGTCTAGCAGAACCAGAGCCCATCAGAACCTCAGTTCGTGGTGATGACCCAGTTCCAACATGGCACTATTACGTCCTCTCTCTCCACCCAGGGCAGTGGTGCCCGCGTTTTGTTCCATATATTCTTCATGTGTTATCTTATTTTATCCTTTTTTAAAAAGAGCTATGAAGAGATAGTATCTCCAGTTTTATAGATGAAGATAGTGAGAAATGAAGAAATGTGTATAAAGTCACACAGCTAACAAGCATCAGAGCTGGGATTGTAACATAGATGCATAGATACTCCAACTCCTAAAACGCATGCGCCTCCCTCCATCGTTTCATGTTCATCTATAAACTGCTACACAATGAACATAGCAGAAAAGTGCACATGGTGGCTGGTTCTGAGCAGCACTTCTCACCAAGACAAGAAACAACAAATAATATAACAATGGGATTAGCAACAAGCTGGTAACATCTGGACCAAGCCAATGTGGGTCTTATTGCAATCTACAAGCATAAAGAGAGAGTAGCTTACAGTTTCACACATTCATATGATCTTCTAACTTACCATCCACTGAGTTGTGGTAATTAAGAGGAAACAATACAGTCTTGCAGGTACTGATCAAAGTCATGGTCTGTGAGCTCCTTGAAGACAAGCAAACTTTATCTCCTCAATTCCAGTGCTGAGCACAGTGCCTACCACAAAGTAGATGTTCGATAAATGTCTGTTCGTCCTATCAACTGCCGACACAGCATTCTGCAGCAAACCATAGGAGAAAAGGTATGCAGATCTCTCATTTCCTGTCCCTTGCCTTGAAATCTCACAGGCTGGCCCTCATAAACTCCTGACCATCTTGGAAAGACCAGGAGAGGACCCACACATTCACTCACACTCCCAAGAGCTGACTCCTTGGGCTCTGACGTGCACTCAGCTGAAGGATTATGTGGGAGGTAACTGCAGGGATGGATCGTAAGTAGCCGGGTGGTTGTGGGGTAGAGAGGCCAAGAGAAGAATCACAAATCCAATAAGGAAGGAAAAGAGAGAGTACTCTCTATATACGAGATTGCAAGCTCCATAGATTCTGCAACTCTTCATCTGTAGAGAACACGATTTATCGATTTATTTAGAAGTTGGCATGTTCCTGGATAGAAAAGAAAAAGAAATTTATAACATTGGAGATTTGCTAAAGATTGGTGATGGGTAATTTAAAGTGGATTCAAGATAAGAAGGTAAGAATATAAGGCCCATGAGGACAAGGACCCGTGTCCTCATTTAATACTATCTCCCTGTTATCTAGCACATTGTCTGGTACGAATGAATAAATGTTCGATGAGTGAGCGAGATCATATAAGATAAAATCTGACAGGTAGGGAAAGTGTACTTCAGGACCTGGAGTGATATTCAATCTTGAAGAGCGGGCTCCACAGAGAAAGACAGTCAGCCCTCGGTATCAGCAGGGCATTGGTTCTGGGACCCCTTGGATACGTTGAGCGGATGCTCAAGTCCCTTATATAAAATGGGGTAGTATTTGCATATAACCTACATACACCCTCCTGTATATTTTAATTATGTCTAGATTGCTTATAATACCTAATACAATGTAAATGCTATGTAAATAGTGTTGTATTCTATCGTTTAGGGAATAATGAGAAGAAAAAAGTCTGTACACACTGAATCCACAGATGCAGAACTTGCGGATGCAGAGGGCTGACTGTAATGAGGAGGAGGCCGTCTCGAGAGAATGAGGTGATTGTGGGTCTTTCCAAGTCACTGTGCACAGAGGGCCCACAGACAGCTGGAGGCTCTTGGGAAGTTGATTTTAAGAGTTCGGAACAAGGATTTATGCAACAGTTCACATGAATAGTAGGGCAATTTTATCTCTATCCCTGAATCCCTGGTGGAGAACCCGCCAAGATACTCAGGTCTTATTTCTGTTCAGAGCCACGGGATGACACTTCTAGAATAATGAGCCCTCTCTCCTCCTCTGACTGACTTACCCTGGACAGGATGGAGGTCAGGGAATCAGGCTTTCCTGAAAGGAAGCCAGGAGAGTCCAGCAGGAACTTGTAGAATAAGAGGCTCAATTTTGGGCACTGAGGGCTGCCTCACATGGTAGGAAGGAAGCAGAATGAATAAAAATGAACCTGAGAGGTTACCACATTTTAGGAAAACAGACAACTGTGACCCAAGCTTCCTCCTACCATTGATCACCTGTGTGAAGTTGAGCAATTCCTCTGGCTCGCTGTTCTTGTTCGGAAATTGGGAGACCTCATAGGTTACCTCTAAGTTTCTTTTTTAAAGCCTGTGGTTCTAATAGGTGTTACGTCAAGTACCTCTCTGAAGTTAACCAAATTCTGTCAAAGGTTAGGAAGGGAAACAGTACCCATTAGCACCTGGGGAAGGTGCTGGAATGAGAGTTAGGAGACATGGATTTGGTCTCTCTTCTGCTAGACCAGACAACAAGCATGTTGCCCATTTGCAACATCAGATTCCTTTTCTCTACAATTGTGGGCGCATAGGATATGCTCTTTCTCCTCCAACCCTCTCTGCTTCTGTGTTCCACAGCTTTGGAGCTAGCTAGGGATGGTTGAGGGGAGAAAGTATTTTCATAAACGTGACATAGCTAAAAATTAGTGTGCCAGGAGGGAAAGGGTCTATACTCCAAAACAGGCTTGGTAATGAAGTGTAGAGATCATCAGTAGCATCTTTCTACAATTCTTCTGTCCAGAACCAGTTTTTCACCAGTTATACCCTAAATGGTCCTATGCAATTTCAGATGTTTAGTAGATGACCATCTTGGAGATTTTTAAAAATAGTTTCAAGGGCAAACATTTCAACATAGACTGCCACCATTGCTTCATTTAATTTCTCAGAACGGGGGGGCGGGGGGAAAGCTCTATTTTGGAAAGAACAACCTGTTTTAAAGAAAGCAATGAGCTCAAACTGGAAAATTTTAAATATTGGGTAATAAAAATGAAGAGCCAGCGCTGGTGGTGTACTGTTAAGATCTGGCACTCTCACCACCGCAGCCAGCGTTCGCGTCCCAGTCAGGGAACCACGCCACCCGTCTGTCAGTTGTCATCCTCTGCTGGCTGCATGCTGTGATGCTGACAGCCCTGCCACCGGGATTTCAAATACCAACAGAGTCACCCACGGTGGACAGATTTCAATGGAGCTTCCAGACTAGACAGACTGGGGAGAAGGACCTGGCTTTCCGGAAAAACTGGCCACAAAAACCTTATGAATAGCAGTGGAGCATTGTCTGATCCAGCGCCAGAGGGTGACAGGATGGTGCAAAAAGTCCAGGCGGGGTTCTGCTCTGCCGTCCACAGGGTCACTAGGACTCAGATCCACTTCACGTCATTAGCAACAACAAAATAAAAATTACATAAAAAAATACTAACTTTAGAAATATATGCTACTTGATTTGTGTTACACAACCTAAAAATTGTGAGCCAAAAAATAATCAAACAAAAATGTCTTTCAAAATATGACCGATTTCGAAGGGATGGAGTGTCTCGATTGAATGTGCTGCATTATGACACAACTTTTTATGCAGCCCAGGTTTCTGGTATATATCAGCTACATTTCTAAAAAAAAAAAAAAAAGGAAAAAAAAGAATGTCAGTTCTATGACTGATTTACAAAGCCAGTTAAAGGGAGGGTGATCATATAAGTTACCTGTGGCTGCTGTAACAAATTCCCACACATTTGATGATATAAAACAACAGGAGATTATTCTCTTCCAGTTCTGGAGGCCAGAAGCCCCCAGTGGTTTTACTAGGTTGAAACCAAGGCACTAGCAGGGCCGCATGCTCCCTGGAGTCTCTAAGGAAGAACGTGTTTCCTTGTTTTTTCTGCTTCTAGAATTGTACGCTTTGCCTTCCTTGGCTCATGACCCCTTCCTTCATCTTCACAGCAAACAGGGTAGCTTCTTGTTTCAGTGGCCACATTGCCTGTTTCTTCTGTTTCTATAGTCAGGTCTCCTTCTTATAAACATACTTGTGATTGCATTTGGAGCCCACCAGAAAAATCCAGGATAATCTCCCCATCTCAAGAACCTTAACTTAGTCAAGTCTGCAAAGTCCCCTTTATCACACAAGGTAACTTTCACAGTCTCCAGAAATCAGGACCCGGGGATTTTGGGGGGCCATTATTCAGCCTACTACACTGATAAACACGTGACTTGAATAGGAGGTTGGTTATTTAAAGTTCTGCTTCCAAACATGGAATAAGACAGGCACAATTACACTAACAATTGTGACCACCAACTTTCTAAAATATTATACATGAAAGAAACCGATAAATGAAGCAAAAGGCAGCTGCGATCACTCTCTAATAACCTTAGATGACAGTAAGTGTGTATACTGCCTCATCTTGAAAATAGGAAAACCCGGGATCTCTCCCATCATTCCTAATGCTGGCAAACAGAAATGTTGGCGACAGGCTTCCAGTTGCTGGTTGTAATCCTAATACAATTGAGGATGCAACCATTTCTTCCTCTTTCTGTTCCCCAAGATCAGGAATTTCAATAAAATTACTTTGTGAGTGGGCCTTTGCAATCCAGTGTTTATATGTTCCTCAGTGATGGAGGGGGAGGATGAAAGGATAGGTAGGTCTGAGTTCGCCTCCTCTTCAACTTAAATATTATATGATGGTTTTACCTATTCCTTACTTGCTCCCATTTTAAAACATTTTATTAAATGCGGATAATATTCTGTAGATAAAACTCTTTGTTTTTCATTGCAGCCCTTGCTGTATAAATCAAATCGATGATGGACAGTTAACTGAATGGTTGGAAGAAGACAGATTTCGTGGAACAGTCAATAATTTCTTGCTGTTTGCAAACTCTGTATAAGAATGATTAAAAATAGACACTGATGCACATACACATATATAAAAATTCTGTGTAAGTGTCCTAGATTCTACCAGCCATTCTCGATTCATACTCATGGATGCCGAGAGATTCAACTTTTCTCATTGCAGTTTTATCAATCTCCAGGGGGAAAAATTAAACGGTTATTACTATATGATGAACACTATGATTGGGGCCTTCATTATCTGAATTTTCCAGCTTAATAACATGCAAAACTGACAGATCTTAGATCAGAATTCCTCTAAGTTTCTTTCAAACTCCTAGTTTCATGATTCTTTGCTTTTATGTTTGTTAACAAAAGAACAAGAAAAAAAGGAACAAAGATGAGCACACATTTCTTCTTTGCATTTGAGCCGCTTGCTTTCGTTTTGTCTTGGAATGCCTGCTCTTGGAGACAGATATGGCCTCACGGGTCACATTCTTGCCACCATCTCTACACTTTTGGTTGAGATCGTCATTGACAGTGTGACACACCTGGGAACCACACCAGTTCCCAGAACCATAATTCTAAATACCATCCTAGCAGTCACTAAATTGCAAGAGTTCCCTTGTAAGGTGAGAAACCCTCTCTCCTGGAGGTTTGTTTATTTTGCAGTTAGCAAAGGTAAGGGACTCCTTTGTGAACCATTTGCTTGGAATTTAAACATATAGTCCTGCTGACAGAGTGCTGAAAATCCCTCACATGGTGTATTTAGCATTTTCTTTCTCTAAGGGTGGTGGGCGCCCTTCTTCCCCGTCCAGTGGTTCCGACCCTGAGCAGAGCATTGCTGCGATGACTCAGCCCGGCCCCTGCTGACCGCTGCTGCCATCCAGCTACTCGCTCACAAGGGTTCCCTCACTACGGGTTTGTTTGGAGGGCTCACTTCCAAAACAAAGATTAAAATGCCTTTTCTCTTTAATAGTCTCACTGAACACTGTTGCTTGTTAATGTTCAGACACTAATAGCACTGGAAAGAGTCAGTGCTTGTGTCAACTCATCAAGTAGTCTAAACAAGCCTGCTGGAGGCCGGCCAGTTCTGGCCAGTCATTGACCACAGACACGATCGGGAAGGCTATTACAACTTGTGGAAGTCAGAGCAGCTCTGCTTCCTGTCTAGCCCACTTCCCAGGGATTGTCCCCAGAAGCACTGAACTCTGAGGCCAGTGGGGGGGTTTTGTTCAGTTATAGACTTAAGATGTGCCTTATTTTTTAGCACCAAAATTGAGACGTGTGTAAAAGCTTCAGAAAAGCCGGAAATAAGAGCATTATCTGAAGTGATGCTTGGCAGCTGGAAGTTTATAATTTAGTTTTGTGGTTAGAAGGTGCTGATAGCTTCTGTGCTCCTGGCGTGTTTGAGGAGGGAGCGGGCAGATCTGAGAGAGCTCCCTTCCTTGGCGGATCCCGGTGCTTTCTCAGGGATGTCTATGGTCTTCCTCGGATTAGCCACATTCATCCCGCCACATGTTTCCTCTCTACAAAAAGAGCTTTGTGACCATTCCGCATCCCTCCCTAGGACGAATGGAGAAAAATCTTCAGGATGCCCTGGCAAGAGCAAAATACAAACTAAAAAATTCAAGACTTTGTCAAAAAATTTTATGCGGAGTTGTGTTTGCTTTCTAACTCTGGAGTATTCCTCATGGGGGAAAACGTGGCTGTATCTGTCACATTGCATCCACGATCCAATTCTTGTCTCATTAGTTCTTTGAGAACTTTTTATTAATCTCTCACTCTGTGCCAGGAACCATGCTAGATACCAGGGATTCAAAGATGAAGCAACACAGCCGCTGTCCCCAAGGAGCACACAACACTCGAAAGAAATAGATGGCATGAGGGAAGAATGTAGAAAGCAGGAAAGACAGCATGCGAGAGACGCTGGGAGGACTTGACTAAGGAGATCCTGTTTGAACTGAAACTTCGAAGACTATGGGGATTTTTCAGATGAAAAAAATCAAGAGAATGGAAGACGGAGGAGGATGCTGCAGCTGGAGCTTCAGGGGCACCCAGCAGGAGCGAGTCTGGTACCCAGGGAAATCCAGATCTTCTCCTACCATCCAAGAAAGTGGGAGGGCTTGGAGGGAGATGGGGCTGGACAGACCAGCAAGGACCAGGTCATTCAGTGCCTTGTAAGCTGCATCTAGATGTCACTCTTTGAGTAATGGTAAGTGATGGAAAAGTTCCAAACAAAAAAGTGAGTTGATCAGATTTGCAGGTGAATCAAAAGTCACTTTGGAAAGCTGAATGCATACACAATGGGACCCACTCATCACCTGGCATCCGGTCATCAAGGCTGATCAGCGCACAGAGGAAAAATCCATCTATTTCCCTATCCATCTTTTATCTCTCTCGTGGTCCATAATCGATTTAAGGGGCTTTCCAAATCTTATTTCTAGGCTTCTGCAAACCATTGGGAGGTTTGTTGAGGCTTCCCAACATTTTATCTCTGTCCAGGTCTCACTAATTCTTTTTTTCTTCCTGCTTTTCCCCAAGCATTCTGGAATGACTTGCTATTTTTGAGGTCAATGATCTTATGGCTTTTCAGAACATACTCAAACCTATAGTAAGGATATGAATTAAAACAAGGTGATATTGGTACAAGATTGGAAAGACATATCAACAGAAGACATGGCTGATCCGGAATCAGACTCTAGCATGCATAAGAACTTAGTGTATGAGAAATGAAACACCACAAATCAAACTTTCATGAAAAAGTGTGATTAATACAAATGATTAGTAAATAACAAAGAAAGTCCAATTCCACAAGTAATCAAAAAAGGCTAATTAAAGCAAAAATAAGATAAAAGATACTATTAAACATGGAAAATTAAATGTAATGCCCATGAGGTATGGGTGAGAAAGGCATTATCTTACTCAGCAAAAGATAAAACTTTTCAGAAAGGCTTTTATGTATTAAATCTGTTTAAAAAAATGTTTGTACCCTTCATCTCATAATTTCACTGATAGGAACATATTTTAAGAAAAAAACTGGAAATTAGACAAAGATTTATTCACGAAAATGTTCATTGTAGCATTATTTATATCACATATTCTAAGGAGAGGTAATTAATAAGATTAATGATACCCATAGTCACTCTTTTCCACAGAAATGAATATTTACTGAGCTTCTAGTACAAGCCAGTGATTAATTTATCTCCTGTAATTTTCCCCTGCTACAGATTAGGAAACCGGGGCTCGGAGGGTTTGGTAATCTGCCCAAGATCACATGATTTTTGTGCTAACCCAGATCTGACATCAAAGCCATGTTCTTTCCATTACACCCCACTACTTCTATTTATAAATATGTGTCAATTGTTTGCTTAAAAAATATCTATAAGTAGCTCCATATCTCTTTCTGTTTTTCCAACTTCCCAGAAAACAAGAGAGAGTTCTGCCTTTGGATTCCTGTGGTGTGAGTGAGGGAGCTAGTGCCTACAGATTGAAGAGTCAATGAATTCATCTGCGATTTAGATCATTCATTTCCCGAGAAAAAATACTGAGCCATAAGAATGCAATGTTTCTCCTGGGAATCTTCTCTCCCTTCCTCTTGGAGCAAATCCAGAGGAGACAAGCACTTAAGATAGTGAGTGCATCCCAGCTAGGATCCATAGTAAATACTGGCTAGTCCATTTACAGTCAGTGTTTACAGTTATTTATAGGGCTACCTCTTCTAATGGATAGCCAGTTTCTCAGTTAAGGAAGTGCAGCATTGTCAGTGCATTCAACATAGAGAGAGTACACTGTCTAGTGGCAGAAGGAGAGGACTACAGTTATTTCTCAACAGTCAGTGGCTTGACTCAGTCCTTAAAAGAGGCGCTGGTTGACATCAGTTTTTGTAAAGATGGAAAGTGGAAGTAAAAACAAACCACCAGCCTCCCAGGATCAAAGGTCCATCAGGCTGTAGTTGCAAATTGCCAAGAAACATGTTGCAGGAACACCAAGCGTTGACGGTCAACTGAAAAGGCATAAAATAAATAACACTTGTTTGCCTCCTACATATATTTTCTTACTTTGAGGGTATTTAGGACACTTGTTTTAATCATTATTACCACATAATGTGCTATTCTGCTATCTTTCGATAAACCATTGGCTAGTTTCACTGTGGACTTCCAAACCGTGGGAAGCAACAGAAAAGACCTCGAGAGAAAGTCACAGAGAAATCTCTCCTTCCCTACCCACTCCTTTTCTCTTCCTCTCCCTCACAAAGACTAGAATTGTGTTTGTATTTCACCCAACCCAAGGAAATACTGATTATGTATAAGACTAACCAACATTTCAGGTATAATTAAGAAAGATAGGTACTGCCAATTAAAATGACACAAAACTTTTTTTAACTTAGAATTTTAATTTTGTTCGTATTGAAAGAGTTCATTAAAGCTTAGCTTATTTAGACATAGCTTTTTCTTTATCATATACTGCTGTCTTGCATACGTGTAAAGGAAAATACAAGCAAAATAACTAGAGGAAGGTATTCCTCAAGCTGCTTCATTCAGAGTTAATTCTTCTTACTCACTTTTTGATTCAGCCGTTTTCTCTGTGCTATCACAGATATTGTGCTCTGTGCTACCAAAAATGTTGTTTTTGCAGCAAAAGAGTGCTCCACTATTATCTCTGGGATTTTCTTTCAAGTTACAGACACCCATTTCTGCAAATGCTGGTAATTGCTTCATCTCACCAGATCAAAGGAAGATTTTCAGACAACAGCCAGAATTCATATTTCTTCCTCAAATTATCTTTTAACAGTTCATTGACTAAAATATTGAAGAGTTGCAATTATCCAGTCACGCTTCCAGAATGTCAACCAAATTCAAGGTTCTGGGAGCAAAAGCAAAAACAATTATGTTACAACTTCCACCTGGCCAACCAGGATTATAAGATGCCATTAATTGTAAGATTTCAAAGAAGGTAAAACGTAAGTAAGTAAAGTGGGCGGGGGAGGAGTCTATCCTATAATTGCTGATGTAAAGTTTCTATTTGATTTCCACTGCATCCAGGGGACAGTGGGGCAGGAGCATGGGGTCAGGGGCTGGGGTTGGGGAGTTGTACTCTGACCATTATTTACTCCAAGTCTGAGTTTTGGTGTCCTCAAATAGTGTCCTCTCAGGCTCCTGCAAAGGACCCAGACAGTGTTTGCAGACTGATGCCAGTGTCTTCAGGGGAACTGATGGACCATTTAAAGGCTTCAGGAGCTGCCTCATGGAGGGAGAGCCTAGGTTTAAATCAGCATCCAGTTTTCATTTTATTTCAAACATTTTCAATTTATAATGATTAATTTTCATAGAAATAGATCCACCTTAGGAAGAATCAAGTTTCTTCGTTTTTCTCCCCACTCTAAAGTTGGAACACATCAGACAGTATTAGGAGTCTTCCGTTAACCAAGGGGAAAATCTGGGCCACTTACCTGAAAACATGGGAAGCCGCCTCCACGTTTGAACTGAAGGGAGGCCAATTTGTATGTTGATCTCATTGAGGTTACGATTGGAGCCACTGTTTAGTTGATTATTCATACAGGAGTGTGGAATGAAAACCAAAAGTCAATAAATGGTAGCGTGGCAGGGTGTTTTATGGTTAAAAACAAAAAAAACACTCCCCGAATTGGATAGATTTATGTAGGGAGGGGCATAAGAAGAGCAGGGAGGAGAAAGAGACTGGAAAGTGGAAAGTTATCTCCAAGGAGATAAAGCGTTTGAACACTGGACGTTTTCATGACTTTCAAGCATCCATTTTACTTGGAATTGGGTTCAGTCTGTTTTATTCAAAAAAAGACCCTCAGTTTTTAGGAATAAACTGCATTATATTAAAACAATATCACTCTGGTTTGCTCCACAGATTAGAATAAATTTTGGTCCGGAAGTATGTCATATCTCACTCTGGTCAACTGTTTAATTTCATTACGTATAACTTCCACATTCAACACTGAGAATCTGACCGAAGGCAGGAGCAAAACTATAAACTTGACTCGCTCCACGTGAGGAACAAAAACAACAAAGAAAGTACGGCTCCTTATGGAAAGAATATATCTTAAATTTTTATTCATATAATTTATAGATAAGTTATTTTGTGAATTCATTAAGTTTTTGGCTAAAAAAATATGGAAAATGCACAAAAGTGGTTCAAACATGTCAAAAGGGTTGTTAATTGTAGCCACTGGTTATTGGTTTACCTCCACTTCACTTTGTATTAAGACTTCCCATATATCTCACTAATTAGAATTGAAAATTTTAAAATGCAGCCAAAATATTTTCAGTTTTGCATTTAACAAAATTCCGTATCCAAAACCTCTGAAGACGTTTTTTTCCTCTAGATAGACAGGTAGGAAACACGCTCTTCACCCGTGCGTTCTAAGAACCTATCTGCTTTAAACACCAACTGATATTTTCCTATTTCATCTTATCTTACTGCTGGTGGTAGTTTTCAGTCTAGCTTTCCATTTTTCTGATTAATCATAAAAAAAGACCCTTTAGAAAATTGCGAAATAGGAAAGAATTTAATGAAATTATCCCCTATTTGTCTATATTTCTGGAATACTTAAAACTTCCCTCACATTTAAGCATCTTTCCCTGCAGTCTTATATGGTAACTCTTAAACAATGAAAGCTAGTCGCTAGCCCTGCCCTTGTTCAAATTCTCACAAACCCTGTCCTAAGGAAGGATACACTAGCGGCACAGGTCAGGCAGAGGCGGACATATTGTATAGACTACTGGTGTTGGCCGGGCCACTTAGCCTGAGGAGGTACAAACCAAAGGCTATGACACAATGACAACAGGGAAAGGTCTCCGGTTGATCGGAAGGACCAGCACTGGTGTCTCTGCTGGAACACCAGCTTCCTCCAACTCACTCTCCACCTACGACAAGATCTCAGGCGACTCCTGAAGCATCCTCAGGGTGGTTATCATGACCATTGTAGTTAATTCTCTCCTTATCTCTGTCACAGCAATGTGACCACTCTCCTCTCTTCCACTTTCCTACGCACGCGTACAGGCACACCCGCGCACAAGCACATGCACACTGACACACACACACAGAGGCTGGCGTTCAGTGAGCCATTCTGAGCCCGCATCCAGGGTGCTGTTTATGAAGTTCTCTGCCCCAGGCTGCTGTTCGCCTCTCCGCCTGCCTCCCTCTTTCGTGCCAGGACACAGACTTCTCTTGCCTTCCCAGGGGCAATTCTGCTTCCGACAGCCAGTTCCCCAGGTACCTCCTCAAAATCAGTCCCTCCTTCTCTGGGAAATTTGAGAGGTTATAACATCATATTATCTTCATCTTTTTAAAGAGACAGCACAGGCAGGACAGGTCTGGTAAGGGCCAAGGAGCAGATAGCTCTTCCTCATTTTCTGTGCTCAGACTACCTGTGTGGCTATGTAGTCCTTGGCCCTAAAATCAGTAACCCTCTTGAATTTTGGCCCTCTTGATTTCTCTATCCATGAAATGGGAGACTATGTTTCCTGCCAGCCAGAGGATTATGAAGAATGTCTACCCACCACACTTAGTTTTTGATCAAAGCTACCAACACGAAGTTTTTTTCAGGATAGGATGAGGTACTACGCCAGACACACATATGAAACATGTTCAGAACGTTAGTGCCTTCATCCTTTGTTTCCAGAATCCCGAAGCCTCCATCCCATCAAAGTAATGTGGATGCTAGTTATCCTTTTCTATAAGGCAAAAGCATGCCTGTTACAAAAACTCCATTAACTTGAGTGGCTGGAGGTCTCATGTTTTCTGTTTCTGTTTCACAAGAAGTTGGGAGCGGGCACACAGAACTGGCTCATGTGAATTCTCACCCTCAGTTAACTTTACACCAAAACACAGCTGAAACTGAGTTTTGCTTGATTTCTACCTGAAACCATAATTCATCTGAGGTTCATTGAAATTTGCCCCTATCTTGTTAGGACTTGAGGCAGGTTCACGCAGAGTTTCATGAGCCCCAGCAAACCTCCCAGCAAACTTGGCCTGAATTTGAGGTTTTGACTGAGAAGTTTGGAGTTTTCTTTCAGGAGCTTTGCGTGGTCCTCGGCTATCTCCGCCACAATCTGAAATGCCATCAGACTCACTTCAGACCATATGGACTGAGATGGAGCCCTCCTTGGCTCTGACTCACTCGCCACACATTCATCCAATGTTTCTACATCTCCAGCAGACCCCACTAGACTTATACAGAGAAAACACTTTTTTTCTTCTTCTTAAAAAAAACAAAAGACATTAGATGTTCGTCTCAGTGGCTCCTAGAAATGAACTGGTCAAAAGACTGTCAGTTTCTTGGCATTCCCTGACACACGTTGAAGGATTGTTTCTAAAGCGTGTGCTTTTACGACCCTCAACAGACGCGTGCACTGCTTTTCAATCTAATAATCACCCCCAACTGTATAATGTATTAGGATCTTAAACGATTATTTCTAATTATGTTGGTAATATTTCAAGAAGTTTCATTATTTAATTTCAGTGATAAAAGTCACAAAAATTCTAGCCAGTCCTTTAAAATACTTTCCTCGAACTGTGTAGATATTTGTAATAAATGAGACAATATAAAGCGGTATATTTTTAAAGTCTGGGATTTATAACGTGGATTTTCCCTGTGTTAGTTATTGTCCCAATGTGAGAATCTATTTCCATCACAACTTCCCATTTATGCTTAAATGATTCTTATTTTTGTGGTGAAGTATATTTTGTTGCTGTTTTCAGCATGGGTAATAGCAGGTCATAAGATGAAATGGAGCACACCCATGCAAAATAGAGAAATTTCTATTAATTTTGACAATTGGGGAGAAATTCCCGTTTCCTTTGGTTAAAAATGCAAATGAAGGATTTTTCTCAGTTATAACGCTTTGGGAAACATCTGGCTCCAAAGTATTGGGTTTTTCCAGAGAACAGCACTTTACGATTGATTTCCAAGTTATTTCTCAAATCCTCAGGAAACAGATTAGCTTCTCAGCAGAGCCATATTTATTCAAACATATTAGAAATCAAAGTGAGTTTGAGCTGGTAAAACGTCTGAGTTGAAGCCTATTTGTAAAGAAATGCATCTGGATTCCTTTTAAGGATATACGGTCATTGAAACATGGCTAATAAAGTTTCTAAGCCAAATCCTTTGAAGGAAACTCTTTCATGAATAGAGGAGACAGTTGAGAATAAATTATAATCAGCGAGTCAATTGTTTCTAATAAGTGGGTTCTTGAAAGCTGTTTGTTCCTTTAAGGTTTAAGATTCTCCCCAAGTCGAGTTTTCACTACTAATTTTCTGGGTACACTTTATGTTTGCAGAGAATGCAAACCTATGCTTCCGTCCAGCTCCTGAGTCAATGAGGTTCATGAGAAACTGGGGGCACTGCCCAAGCCCTAGGCTGCTGCTTCCCTGGCGAGTGCCCAGATCACTGCTGGCTTCATTTCTATTTTCTCTTCCACTGCCACCACATCCCAGGCAAATAAATGCACTTCCCCTTAACCCCGTTTTCTCTGGTCCTCAGTGGGCTCTTTCCCCCGACCCTAATCACTACCAAACTTAAGACCTCCATCACCTGTCTTTCTTTCTCCTCCCCAGAGTTCAGTCAGCAACCAAGAAGACTCCAGCCAATGATTTCACAACAAATTCACCCTCCTGTCAATCAACTTCTCCAGACACTGGGAATTCTGCCACTTCTGATCCTACCACTCCTCTGCTCACAAACCTCCCTCGGGCGCCGTCGCCTGCTGAACTGGGTGTAGATATCCTTCCAGGCACTGGGAGCCTCCACGAGAGCTGACCCCACTCTCTCCAGTGGGAGCCCCTGCCCGACTCTGGGCAAACTTCACACCTGAGCTGACCAGTGGCTTGCTGTTCCCTAAATGGACTGTGGACCTCCCAACCTCTTTACGTATCTCATTCCATTCCCCCATTTCCTCAAAATCCTATCAGTCCTTCAGAGTCAAAAACAAATACAGAACCTTCCTTACAGGCATGTCATATAGGAAGCACTGGCCATATTTGTAAACACATGATCGTCGAGTTATAAATGTATATTTCATATATGCATATATATCGTACTCACAAAACACTTTACAGGACAAAGAACTTTCCCCATATTATCTCACTTAATTTTTATGCGAAACCCATGAGATGGGCACTGTAGACAGTTAACAAACGAGGCAGCTAAATCCAGAGAAGTGGTCTGGATTACCCGAAGTCACCCAGCTAAAAGGGGACAGAAGCAGGTTTCACACCCAGGTCTGGCAACAACACCTCGGGGGCACTTTCGCCCCTCTCACAACGCCCTCCATTCAGACACGACAGCGGTGCTGATGGAGTATTTCTGTAGCAGACGGGAAGAGAGGCCAGGCCATGGAGGCTCAGGGGGTTTCTGAGAAGAGCAGTGGGATGATCGGAGCAGCCGCAGGAAGACTGATCTGTGGTGCCACGTGGAGGGTATGCGAGCAGGAAGGCCCTGCTGGACCACCCCTGGCTCTTCTGGGCTCCTGCGGCTCTGTCTGTGCTCCGCGGGCAGCCTTTATGCAGGCCTGCCAACTGGCTATTTATTTGTTTATTTGCTTCCTTCCAACTAACTCTCTGCTTCAGAGCAGAAAGGACTTAAGGTGGCTTTAAGCTGTCTTATGTTTTACAACTATATTAGTACAACCAGACCTCTCCTCCACTTGATTTCAAGCCTTGAGCATAAAAAGTATGTATTTTACATGTTTATACAAAACATGTGTTTGACCTGAGGCCATACTGATCACGGATGTTCAGAATCCCATGAATGAGGGAATCAATGAATGAAAGGGCGTCTGAGGGATTTCTGCTGGGGGAGGGGACTTGGTTAAATAAATTACAGTATTTATACTCCAAAATAATACACAACCATTAATAGGATGAGGCAGGTCTATATGGATTAAGATGGCAAGAAGACTGTGATACACTGTTTAGTAAATCACAGAATACACACATACATATGAAAAAAGTACATCTGTGTATGTGTGTGCACGTGTGGTGAATATAGATCTATTAACACTGGTTGCCTCCGGGAAAAATAATGGGATTGGAAAAGACTCACGTAGATGTTTATGTTACAGTTTGTATCCACAGTTTATATAATTCTGCATAGCTTTACGCACACTGTAAAATGTATTTTACAATGAGCTTGCATGACTTGTGTGTCTCCAGAGAATTTGGCAATACAAACCATTATATATGTATATATACTTTTTATTTTTTTTAAAGATTGACACCTGAGCTAACAACTGTTGTCAATCTTCTTTTTTTTCTTTTCTGCTTTTTCTCCCCAAATCCCCCCAGTATATAGAAGAATCTTGCCTCCTTTTCTTTTCTGTTTTATTATATTTTTTAATTTTTAAAGTTTTTCCTTTTTCTCCCCAAATCCCCCTAGTACATAGATTTATATATTTTTAGTTGTTGGTCCTTCTAGTTGTGGCATGTGGGACGCCACCTCAACATGGCCTGACGAGCAGTGCCATGTCTGCGCCTAGGATCCGAACCAGCAAAACCCTGGGCTGCCAAAGCAGAGCGTGCGAACTTAACCACTCGGCCACAGGGCCGGGCCGTGTATATATAGTCATATACAAACGGCTAACACTGGAGTTTCATGTTGTCTTGTTGCCTCAGCCAGGGTTTAAAAGTACCATTTAGACTCTCCCACATGCTGAATGTCTTCATTTAACTTAATCCTGGAGATTCTTTCCACCTTGCAATCAAGACCCACCTCTGAGTCCACCTTCCTTCTCTGGGTTGCCTGCCTCCCAGGTGGCCACCAGGGATGCCCCACCCACGGTCTCCTGGTCTCCTGTTCGTCTTTCCTTTCCTAGGACTTTTACAGCACGTGCTGGTCCCTGCTGGTTTGACTCTCCTTTTTCTGCCTGGGACCATCCACCTTGATCCAGCCCAGCTACCTCCCTCAGCCTCCCTGGCAAGGTTTCACAGCGCTCCTTGACCTTCTCAGTGCAGCTTCTGGAGACTTTAGTTGCATGAGTTAAACCACCTCGGAGCTGTCCTTTTACCTGGGTAGAAAGAACGATGATGCCGTATCTGGTTCATTCCTCTCTCCATCTCCCTACCCACTCTCAGATCGACAACCATTCTTTTTCAGAAGGAAATTATTTTCCTTAAACACTTAATTGTGTTCTCTGTCAATGAGAAAATAATAGGCATCAGGTGGTTACAACTAAACTATCAATACCCAGATAGTAATTAGAACTAGGATTTTCTTCATTAGCCATCAGTCTGTCTTTGTCTTGCATGAGTGTTTTTTCTTTTGAAAAGTACATTTTTTCATCTTAAATCTTTCCTGTTTATGTACTCACCACTAAATACCACTTAAATTGCATTGGATCTCACTTAAGTTCAATTCTTCTAACACTTTATTGATGCTCAAAATAGCCTGGTCTTCTCAAACAGCAGTATGTAACTTTGTCTTGTATGACCGGGTGAACCACACTATGGAACATGAGGCTACTGAAGAATCTGCAGGCACCTGAGGAGGCGGTTTATAGCTACCAGATGCCCTCTACGTTATTGTAACCATCTTTCCCACTTTCCTCAACTTCTTATTGAGCAGACTGGGGGCTCAGGGGCACTATAGCTCCAGCAGTCAAATCTGAGATCAAGAACTCTTTCTCCAACGAACCAGCTGGGAATAGGGTGCACTGAGAACGCCTCCTCTGTGCTCCACCTGCACCCAGTTCACATTGTACCTGCTGTGCTGCGGATCGCATACCAGGCGTGCAGAACTAGATGGTGGGTAGTGGGTACAGTTTTTACAACAGATCATAGAGAAAAATTCAGGCAGATCTGTGAAGTTTGAAGTAAATTGTGCTTGTACTGCTCTGATTTCACCAAGAATCCACTTTCTAGGTAAATTCATTCTCTCTCACCTCGGTGCTTTGGAAATTGAATCAAGCCGTGGTTTTAATATTTTGTGTTCACAGATCCCTTGAGAACCTGATGAAAACCCCAAGGTCTCCTTCTCCTGAAAAATGTACTTCTTTTTATACATATGAAAACTTAAAATTTCAAGGCATTTGCCTACCCCTCTGCCCCTCCCCCAGAAGTCCTTTCTTAGATCCTGGGTAAGAACCCTGAACTGAAGGGAAGAAATCAATCTTCTGGAATAAATTCCAGGGTAAAGAGATACTAAATGGAGCTTGCAGGTGGTTCTCAAAGACAGGACAGATGGTGAGGGGTGGGAGGGGGGCGTTTAGGGAAACAGTAAGAGATGGTGAAATAAAGGATCCGTATGATGGTGTTCCATTTGTGGGTCAGTCTGTGACAATACCGAGCTCTAAGGCCTAGGCAAAACTGCTGTGTTCCCTTGGGCAGCAGAGTTCAATGCTTAAAATAGACTTTGGTATCAGGTGGATGTGAGTGAGACCTGGCTGTGCCCTACAGTAACCTTAGGCCATTTGCTCAGCCTCCCTGAACTTTGCCTGCTCAGCTGTAAAATGGGGATGCTGCAGTTTAATGGGGATGGCATAGTAAACGAAGTACTTGTGAAGTGGTGAGTACAATGCTTGCACAAGTGCTACCTATTAACAGTATGCTGCTTCTCTTTTTCAGGCACTGAAGGGATTCTATGCAGGTCATTTACACTATAGTGTGAATTAAAATGAACTGCTAACTCACTGAAAGCTATTTGCACATTGAACCCTCTTTCACTGTAGAAAGTTGTTCCATGTCAGTCCTTGGCAAAAAGGTGGAGGTGATGGGCACAAGGTAAAGGAGGAAGATGAAAAGACACCTTAGCATCCTTACAATCACACCTCTGAGACAGTACCTAGACCTGGATGAAGATGGCTATCGAGGGGTGGAGGGGAAGGATTGTGGCAGAAATTATGGAGAAAGGAGACACGTCTCATCCCGGCCTCATGTCCTACTCTGTACTCTGCTAGCTGTATTCGTGCTCAGTGAATTAAATATATATATGGTCAGCCACAGGCCTGGCATTCAGTCACCTGGAAGAAAGGTCCTCTGGCCCAGCCCACAAACCTAAACTCAGCATGAGTTAAAAATTGCTGCCTCAAATTGTAAAAGTACTGACACGACATCTATACCAAGGGAGCATTGCAATACTGTAAGCACAGTCGACAGAGTGCAGAGGCATTAATAATGGAGCAGGACAAATGTCAAGCCTGTCTGTGAGGTGGCCAAAGTCTTGAGGTCTTTGGGTACCGGTGGTAAGCACGCTTTATGATTTGGCCAGGTATTGCATCGTCCTGAGCACTGCTTTGGACAGAGTTTCATTACTGTGATAAATCGTGCAGTTAAAATAGCCAAGCATGTTCCCCCTCAGTCTGCTCTGTCTTATTATCGCAGGACGCCCATAGTTCCTAGAGGCCTGACCATCCACTCTACTAGCTCTCCAGGGGAACACGTGCAGAGCCTTTAAATGATGACCTAGTGCGATTCGGGGAGATTGAAGCTTTTCTTTATCAATTTCTGTGCTAGTCATCCCAACCGGTTGAAGTATATAAAGATTTTACTTCATGTTCTGTTAAAACAGACCTGTAGCACTTCCTCTAATTTAATGATTCAGGGGCATATATTAAAACATTCAAAGTCAGACATCTGTATATGCGCTTATTGTTTGTTAGTGTATATATACGTTACAAACACATCAAGTTGTTTGACGAAAACTTATGTTTCTGGATTTCATTCTACTTCGAGGAATGAAATCTGAAACGACTCAGATTATTTAGGTAGATTATTTAAAGCATAACATTGATTGTGCAACTTGTTTTGTTTTTTAAATATTTAAATGCCCATGAGCTGTTTGACCCTACAAACAGAGATTTTGGTTTCTAACTTGGTCTGATCTTCATTAACAACTGCTCTTCCTTATAAACAGAAGAAACAGATAGGAACACAGAAGAGAGCGGTCTAATTCCTTCCAATCTGATGCTTTTGTCTTCTCTCTCCCTCTCCCTCCCTCTCTTCTGCCCTTTCTCTTTCCCTTCCACATGGTAACCAGTTAACTTTTTTATGGGATTTGTTAACTGCCGATTAAGAGGGAAATTAAATTTGGGGATCTTCACTTCTTGGCAAATCACAAGGATTTATAGAACAGCGTGTGATGAGGGGCCACGTTTATCCAAAGGCAATAGCCTTAATTCCTTGAATTTTATTTCACACTTAGTTTTGTTTCTTTGATTAGTTGAAAACTTTCACAGGTCAAGCAGGCTTTTTAAAGAATGAAAGGTCTCATTCCAGAGCAAGGCCCACTGTATTTGTGAATGAATTGAAAGTTAATTGAAGAAGAGGGCATAGTGTTTCATTCACTGTTAATTTAAGTGGACCTGATAAACAAAGAAATAAAACATCATTAAATTCCCCGTTACGTTTCTCAGTTTATGTCTTTATATTGGATTTCTTTTCCATGGTAATTCTAAAGGTCAGAGTTGTGTTTGTTTCTTTTTATAAAATATTTTACTATATAAGCTTCTTTCCTAGAAAAGCTTTCATAGATATAGAGTTCTAAAAATGTAATGAATTTAGTAACAGATATGATCAATCTTTAAACATTCATACTTAGTTCAGTAAGATAGTCAATAGTCCTATTACACATTTCTTAATGTTAAACAATTCTTTCTCAAATGACTGATTTTACGTTTCCTAGCTCTATAATTACATAAAATCTTAAAGTTCCAGGGGAGTGAAATTGCAAAACTGGAGATCTGACTTGCTGTAATGTTCAATGAACCTCTTCTTTGTTTCCACTATTTTTAGTTTGGTTTTGGTTTTCTAAGAATTTGCACCCTTGATTTTGGAACTCATTATTTCAGACTCCAATCATCCTAAAAACGAAAGCTGAAACTATGGAATTTTTTATGGTTTTAACTTGATCATTCCCTTTCACCTAGAAAAGGGCAAGAATTTGCCCCCAACTAAGCCAAATTTATGGAAAAGCTTGATAAAAATGGTGAATGTTTTGTGTATGCAGTGATGTTCACAGTGGTGCGACCTTTCCTGCCTTCAAGTTTTATTATATGAAATGTTCATGCTGCTCTTCCAGAAATGCTAACCTTATTTTTCTAAGACTCCTTTCATTTATTTTTTCAGTCAAAAGGGGGAAGTAATTTGCAAGGAGTTTAGTGTTGTGATAATGTACAGGGGTTCATGCTTTCGTGAGAGTTCAGAAACAGATTACAAATAAAGGCAGCTCAGTTTTCTCATCTGTAGAAATGGAGAGGAAATTCACGGTTTAAGAAAGAAAGAAGCAACAGTGTGCTTGCCTTATAAGACATAGTGAAGTGCCGCAGAGAATTGAAAATATATACCTAAGAAAACGTTAATATAGTTATAACAAAACAGCTTCGGCAGCAGACTTCATAAAGATTAAACGTGAGAGACCACTGACCATTCTCCTTCTCGTTACTTGCTCCTTAAATTACAAAAGACTGTCCTCCCAGGTTTTGTATTTTCTTCTTGTCTCTACTGCTGACACCGAATGATCAAAAATAACTGCTTGGATTCACGATGCTTGTTCACCATCTCTTGGCCGCTCGCAGAATTCTGGAAAGACAAAGTCTGTGGTCTCACGCACACGCGCACACACACACGCTCACACATACACACACGTGCCTCAAATCGTTACATTTCGAAAGTAACACTGAGATTCAAGTGTTCTGCCTCTACTTTTTGATCCCAAACTGTGGATCACACCTATTCCCAGATCTTTTGAACTCTATAAAGTTTTCAACTATCTCCTTCTTGTCTCTTAGTCTTTCAATCTGGCCCTCATATGTTAATTTTGGCTTCCCCTAGTCAGGCTTCCTGTCATGGCATCCAGATAGCAAGAATAACATGGAAAAGAGGGAAATGAGGAGATGAAAATGTCAAGAGATAGGAAGGAATGGAAACGAAAGATTAAGGCAATTCCGTACTACAAAGTCATAGGAAAAGAGGAAGAATCTGGGAAGGCTAGTTCTTTCAGGCCGTCAAAACATTTGAGCTTTTCAGAAGAAGGCTGGGAAACAAGGAACTGGGCAGGGAATGGAGATGGAAGTTGTAGTTCACCATCCAAGACAGGAGGAGCTCTGCCTGTGACTTGGGGCTGTGCTCAAGGCCAGCCACGGATTCAAAAGCTCAGGAGCCCAGGACACACTCAACCTCATGACATTGCTTGGTTGTCTGAAAGCTTGGGGCTTAAGGGAATGTTGAGAGGGGTGTCCTCAGGGAAGATACTTCTCTTCTTCCTGGGACCAGAGAGGCTGGGTTCCCAGGCTGCTCTGGATGCCCCAAAGCATCCTAAGGCCTCTTTTTCAGCTGTGCATCAGGATCTGGGGGCCCAAGTGGATTGAATATACCCCTTGGTTATGGAGGTTTTTATGAAATCTTTCCACTGCTTCCAGAGTGATTCTAGAAAGTCTGGTCTAAGTTTGGTAGGCTGACCATATGCCCCTGTTTGCTCATGGCAGACACAATTTACACCTATTATCCCAGCATAATTATTACGAGCACATCTCTCTCTCAAAAGAGATAGATGAAAAATTCCAAGTTCATCCTAAAGTTTAGGCTCTGAGATCTCTAGGAGACCCAATAATCCATCAGCCGTTTTCAGTTTGGAGGAGTGTGAGCCAGAGTATCTCACAAGTGACAAAGGACATCATCTGTCTGCAATCTCCCTGGAGAATGGGGAGTGAAGATGGCAGTCATGAGCTAGAATCATCCAGTGGTCTAAATAGACAAAGACAACTGGCATATCTGGCTATCAAAGGAAGACAATATATTTGACTCTTGGAGCAGGCTTCTCCGATTTGGGGGTATGCATCTTGCTTTGTGAGGCTTTTCAAAACTGGGATCTCTGGATCCCATCCTTGGAGTTTATGACTCACTGGCTCTGGGGTGGATCACTGGGACCCACCGTTGGGAATTCTGATGTTCACCTCTAATCGTGAATTAATTCCTTAAGGCATGCTCAGTAGAGGTAGGTCTCCACTGGTTTATTCATTTAACTTTTCAAAAGAAAAAAAAATTCATTACAACTAAAAACGCTAACAAGAAGAGGTAAGTATGCTCTTGTTCTTTTAGCCACTTTGAAAAAAGGCAACCAAATATAGCAATAAAAGAATATAGAAAGACAGCAAAGGAAATCATGAACATAATGAAAAGGCAACCTACTGAACAAGAGAAAATATTTGCAAATCATATATCTGATAAGGGGTTAATATCCAAAATACATAAAGAACTCATACAACTCAATAGCAAAAAAAGAAAAATTCAATTAAAAAATGGGCAGAGTGTCTGAATAGACATTTTTCCAAAGAAGACATACAGAGGGCCAACAGGTACATGAAAAGATGCTCAACATCACTAATCAGCAGGGAAATGCAAATCAAAACCACAGTGAGATATCACCTCACACCAGTTCAAAGGGCTATTATCAAAAAGACAAGAAAAACTAGTGTTGGTGAGAATATGGAGAAAAACAGAAAATGCGCACTGTTGGTGAGGGTATAAATTGGTGCAGTCACTATGGAAAACAGTATGGAAGTTCCTCAAAAAGTTAAAAATATAACTACCGTATGATCCAGCAATTCTGCTTTTGGGTATTTATTTGAAAAAAACAAATACACTAATTTGAAAAGATATATGCACCCCCTTGTTTGTTGCAGCATTATTTACAATAACTAAGATATGGAAACAATCTAAGTGTCTGTCAAGGAATGAATGGACAAAGAAAAAGTGAAAAAATATACCATGGAATATTATTTAGCCATAAAAAATAAGGAAATCCTGTCATTTGCAAGAACATGGATGGACCTTGAGGTGACAGATGTTAACTAGACATTATGATCATTTTACAATATATAGAAATATCAAATCATTACATTGTACACTTGAAACTAATATAATGCTGTATGTCAATTACACCTAAAAAAAAAAAAAAAGAACAATCGAGTACCTGAGCCATTCCTACTGGGCTTTCATTTTTAATTCAGTTCTAATAAATAGGTTGCTAGAGGAGCTCAGATAATGAAACCTGTTTGGATTTCCATAAAAGCATCCTGCAACTCTTGAAAATGCTTATGAAAAAAAATCTGTCTTGTATATGGGACCACATGAGTTGGTGATGGGACAGTAGCCTGGAGACAGGGACATAGAAGTACCGTAACTCGGGGCATTGACTCTACACTGTGTCCACATCCAGCAAAGGGGAAGATATGTTACAAATCGTAGGAGGAGTTTTTCAAACTCATCTCAGAGTGTTTAAGTAGATAACTTATCGGAAATAGAACGTGAAACTACAGATCCTTTCTAGTCCTAAGATTGTAGTTTTACATAATTTGTTGCAATCACATCCATAGTGGAAGAAAATACGTTTAAGGAAACATTAGACCTGGAAAGTTTACAGATTGGATCTAGTGAGACACTTATGTACATAATACAGTATATTCAAGGATGCATGTGGATATGAAAAATATACAGAGAAACAGAGTGTGGCTTTATCTCAACTACATGTAACAAAGGCAGAGTCAATAAGAAAGGATCTTTTAAATTTGTAGTGGTAAATTAGATCTCAGATTGCTGTTTCCTAAATGCTATAGTTTGCCCAGACAATTCTGACTGTGTCCTCATTGTTTTTTCATCATTATTAAAAAACACATATTTACTAAAAAAAAAAAGAAGGAAAGTCATCATCCAAAATGTAAATTTGTAGGGAGTTTCTTTTAATAATAATTACTCTTTTTTAACATGAATTTACTTTCATTATAATATTTGATCATCAAGACAACTTATGAAGTAAGAATTACAACAGTTGAAAAAATGAGGCTCAGAGTTTATGTAGTCAGTTCAAGCTAGTAGATGACGTTGTTATAAAAACTCAAATAAATTATAGAAACACAGAAAACAAATGACAAGGGAAGAATCTATAACCAAAACCAATATCTTAATGGAATACACTTGCACATATTTTACCACTGTGTCAAATTTCACAATAAACAACCAGAAGGACCTCAAGTCTAGCTTTCTTTGTCAGCTGGTCTAGAAAATTCTAAACGTTGAGGGACATTAAGCAGGTAGTTGAGGTATAGTCTTCCAGGAATGCATTGATTAGTGACTTATCACTCTTCAATAAGCTTACGATCAGGAGAGTCTTCCGATGCTAAAATTCATTTCTCCCGTTGCCACGAAAGTCTCCTATCTCCCTACTAAATCTTTCAGCATGTCCCAACTCCAGGGGTCTAGGGAGAACATTTAAATAATGGAACATGACTACTAGTGATCTTGAATCTTCCCTTACCCAGGTCATAAACTTAACTCCTTTAATATTTTTAATCGATGTAACAAATTTCTAATCCTGGCGGTGCTCGCCTCTGAAATACTTGAAATTCTCATATTGTTCTTTAAAACATACAGGTAAATTTGACTTTTGAGCTAATGTTAACCACCTCGTGCCACAGTGTCTTCAAGACTGTTTCTACACATACAAGCTGCCTCCCAAGAAACAACCTATTTCATTGATGTCTCTCAATTTTCTTACTTCTCCTTCTAGGAGACATTTTTAGTGACATTAGTGCCCAGAAAGAGAACAATAGGGCAGTATAGACGGCATTGCTTGCACACTTCCTCTGTGTTGCAGAAAATTGTAACAAGTTTTCCAATTGTATTTCATTCTTTACAGGAAATATATGTATATGACTTACTGACACATTCATGCTGCTCTCCGTAAACTAAAATTTCTTTAGTTTCTTCCTTCCTCTTTTCCAATTTGTCACCCCCACCCCAAGTCCAGCTCATCTTACAGGTAAGATTCTGCTTTCTGAGAGAAAGTGATAACATCAGCTGAATTTCAAATTTAACTTTTCACCTACTCCTGTGATGTATAACACTCTACTTAAGTTATTAAAGGCTTTTTATTAGTCAAAAATTTTCCTTGTCAATGAAGCTTTACTTGAAATGGAAAGGATTGAGTTTCTCTAATTCTTTTTATCAACAAAATACCTATTAATCATTTTGATCTTATATGCAAATGGCTCTATTAAAACAAGAAACAATTATATAGCACTAAGTAAACTGCGCAGAGCTTTCGTTGATAAAATGAAAAATAAATTTCATTTCCCTTTACTGGGTGAAACCTATTTTTCTAAATTGTGACATGATTATTATATCATTTGTGCTTTTAAAAATTAAATCATTAATAATAATTGCAGTTGCTTTCAATAGCTGGGGCATATGCAGTTTAAATTCTCTGACGGGCTAAGGATACAGCCCTTAACATATCTTTAAACATCAAAGGGATTAGTTTTCAAACCTGGGTGTTTTTCAAGTCCACTTTGTTAGCATTTTTGTCTCTGTAACATTTGCTACTGAACAATCTTGTCCGTGTAAATATCCAGTCAAATTATCAATAATCGTGTTAATAACGTTAATGAAACTGTACAGTTAAATGACGGAGACAATTAGTTCACACCATTTTGGTTTATTTATTTAGCAGCCAGCATTGTTGAACATGTCAGTCCCGAGAAACAGAAACAGCCCTGAAGAGGCTTAACATTACTAATAAAACAATCAGTATCAAAATATTTTATGTAACAATTTGTCCGTGTTCATATAATAACCTGTCAGCTCTATGATTTGCTTATTATGTGAATTAACTCCGTAATCGGTCTGAGATCGGATTCAGTGACACCGTTTAACTGCTCCCGGGTCGGGGGCCTCGACTCGGTATTTTTAGGGAAAGGGCCGTCAGGCTAATCTGCGGACATTTGGGAAAAGCCAATAAACTGTCACAAACCCGTCACAAGTCAGATTTCTCGCAGTGTGCTCGAGATTTTAACACTTCTCTCCTCCCACCCTCCACTTCCACTTCGGCCCCTCCCTCTTCAAAACAATTTTTTTTAACAACAATAATTTTAAATGCCACTGCCGGCTCTCATTTGCCTCTAATTGGGGGAGGGCGAGCCGGCCCGCACGGCCATGTGGCCGGACACCGGCCCGCGGGCGCCGCCGCCGCGTTTAAAACCCTTCGCTCCGCCCGCTGCGCACGTGCGCGCGGCCAGCCTGGGGGGCTCCCGGGCGGCGTCCTCGGCCCCCGACCCTCTGCCGCCGGGGAAGGTGCCCGGCGCTCCCTGCGCTGCCCTCGGGGTGGAAACCGTGGCTTCTCCCGCGCGCCGTTCTCGCGCCCGGGCAGCGGGGCCCCGGCCTGGCTCGTCCCGGGGACCGCGGGCGCGCCCTGCCCGGTGCCTCGGCCCGGCCCGGCCTGGGGGCGCGGGGAGGGGGCGGGGAGAACCCCGAAGCTATTTTCAGCACAGAAGCCCAGCAGCGGGCCTTGCGGGAAACCTGAGGACTATTGATGAACTCCAGCCTCCACCAACCTACCAACAGAGTATTATGTGTCTGTGCTTACAGGTTAGCTTGCCAGACTTCCCTGTATAAATTCATCACCCTGCCCCCATGGCAAGGATTCAGCCACTATATATATTTATATGTATACATACACACATATACATATATAGGGAGGATAGATAGATTTTTTTGCTTCAGAATGGAAGTTGGTTAACATCTATTTGTAGCAGATTTCTACTTAGTATTTTTCTTAAGTCACCCCTAGTAGGAAAATCACAAATGGCATACTCATACAAATTGGTACTTCAATTTCTTCTAGGAATGCATTCCAAAATCTGTCAATTCCCATCATTCTAGACAGAAAAACATAGTGCTTTTGGAAAGTGAAATTAATGATCAAGATCATTTTGGAAAGGCATAGAAAGGACCTAAGACTCACACCCATTTACTCATCAGAAACTTCATGGCAGATCATAATCGAAGAACAAAGCCATGTGAGGAATGTCTCATGCTCCTTAGACTTTGGTATCCTGTCTGAGCAAATATCCAGTGTTTGCACTACAGAGAAAGGGACAAACCTGTGCAGCAGACCCCAAGAGTGAAAACACAAGCAAAGGAACTTTTGAAAGAACATCATTGAGTGAGTTATTTTCCGTTTAATGAATATTTGAACAAACCTCTTCTTGTGCAAGAGGTGGGAAGGGTAAGAAAGAATTGGGAAAGGGATAGAATGTGAATAAATGCAGGGCTTCAGCCCTCACAGATGGTCCAGTCTAGTGAGAGAAGAGAGGAAGAAAGTTTAAAAGATAGGAAGGACTAGGAAGTGTAAATGGCTGGAGACAGGGTCTCAGTCGAGTCCTACGGCATTGCCTGGAGGGCGGACTTCCAGCTGAAGGACGGGCATTTATTAAGCTGCGTCCAGCCAAACCTCAGCTCTGTCTCAGACTCCATCTAAGTGAAGGAATTCACTAAAGGTCATTTCTTTATTAGAGGATCCCTGATATGGATTTCATGTCCTGCCTCTTCTAGAACCTTCAGTATGTCTCCTTCTGTCAGCTTTGAGTCATCACTTTCTTCCTTTTTAAGTTTCTTAAACGCTCATTTTTGGGGTCAATTCCTGTAAATTGAGGCTGAGCTGAGTTGACACAATCAAAGGGAGTTAAAAGTTATGAGCTAAGCATGATTTATTTATTGCTTCTTGCCAAAAAGAACCTGGGTGGTCTATGACTGAAAACACCCCATTTCAAATAAATTGATAAAATCAAAATAGAAAACCAGAAAAGAAAAAATGGAAACTTGAAATAAGGCAACCCTAAGAGTTAACAGAATTACCGAGACCAAGCTTCAGATTTGCCTCTGAGTTTCTTAGCACCCAAGGTAAAGAGAGAAGAACCCTAAGTGACATCGATCTTGCTGTTGAAAAATGCAAAGAATGCTTGTTTTCAATTGAAACTAAATTATAAAAGAAATTTACTATGTGGAGTATCATAAAGGGCATTGAGGGATGTAAGAGGCAGGGTCCTAACAGTACTTTTATGGAACAGAAAAGGGGATATCATAGCCCTGTTGCTTGTAATAACCTCCTATAAAAACCAAGACTTGAATGATGGTGAGTCTTTGCAGGCTACGCTAATTCAGTATTGGGGGTTCACCTGGAACACTAAATAACATATCCACAGGGCAGTCTTCCCCATATATCACTTCACTCAGCTGGGATCTTGATAAGAAGCAAATAATTTAAAATTAAGATTTACTCTCTCTGGCAAGAGCCCCAAGTGTTGGTATTACTTTGGGATCATAGAATGCAGATTCACAGGGTTTGGAAAACAATTGAGCAAATGCATCACGTCGAGGTCCAGCAACATCAATTTGCCCAGAATAGAGTTGCAGGAGCCCAGGAAAGCCGGTGGTAAACTGGGAGGCCCTGACCAACTGGAGAGGAAGTGGGAAGGAAAGGAAGAGACAGAGCATGCCATTTTTGCAGGGCTCAATGGCCAGCTGGATGTGGGCAGTGAGGAAAGGTAAGGAGTCTCGTGTGATTGCCAGATTTCTGGATTGGACAAATGCATAGTGGCATCCTTGATGGGAAGAGGTAATACAGGAAAGATGGCAAACATGAAGTCCGCTCCAGACCTGCTGAGTCCGGTGTGCCAATGGAAATTCCAGTAGAGATGTCTTGTAGACTTTTGTATATGTATCTAGCTAAGAAGGGAGAAGTCGCCCAGAGATACAGGACACTGGTGCTTCTCAAGGATCTTCATCTTCAGAGTTTGGTCACTCATTCATTCGTTTATTCAACTAATATTTATTGAGAGCCAAATACTGTTAGACCCTGGGCATATCAAACAGACACAGTCTCCGCCCACATGAAGCTTACAGGTAGACAGACAAAAAGCAAACAAGCAACAAAATAACATATAATTTCAACTTGAAACATGATACAAAGGAAATAAACAGTGCTACAAGAGTATAGAAAGTCTTAGGAGAAGGGCTCTCTGAGGTTGCCTTTAAGCTGAAACCTAAAGGATAAGGTGAAACCATCCACACTGAGGACAGGGAAGTGCCCGTGGGAAGACCTGAAAAGAAAGCCAAGAAGGTGAAGGGCAAGGTGCCCAAGATAAACCTGGAGAAGTAGGCAGAGGCTGGGTCAGCCAGGTCTGGTAGACCAAGGCACAAAAAAGTTCGAACCTTTTTAAGAATGGCAGTGATAGGATCCAATTTATGGTTTTAAAAACCATCTTGTGTATTTTTCCAGGTGAGGGGGAGAAGCTGGGGGAGGCAGGCAAGGAGAGACGGGAGGGAGGCAGAAGAAGCACGGAGAAACCAGTGAACAAGGCTATTGCAGCAATCCTGGTGAAAGATACAGCTTGGACCAGGGGAGGACAGAGAAGATAGAATTGGGAAGTTTTCAGATATATGTTGGAGGTAGAATGATTAGGATTTGGGGATGGATTGGGTGTGAGGAGTAAAGAAGACAGATTAAAAAAAAAAAATGACTGCTGGGTTTCTGCCTTGATCAGCTAGGTACTTGGCGGAATTCCTTATTCTGATGAGAAGACTGGAGAGAAACATTTTGTAGATGTGAGATCAGGAGTTCAGTTTGGATGGGTGGAGTTTGAAATGCCAGAGAAGCTATTAAGCAGATAGAAGTGTAGGACTGAGCTCAGGGGAGATATCTGCTCTGGGGACAGAAATTTGGAACCATCAACATATAGATGAAATTAAAATCCATAGGAATGTACATCACCTTGGGACAGAAGAAAGAGAAGAGAAGACCATGGGAAATTTCAGCCCTAGGGCTGAGAAAAAGAGGAAGGGATGCCAACCAAGACTGGGTATATTTAATTAAGAATATGAACTCTTGAGACAGCTGGTTAGGGTAAAGGATTTATTATAACACCATGGTAGAATTTTCCTGTAGAAACACCCTTTCAACATTCTTCTGCTTTGCGCTGGTATATTTTTATTTCATGTCACCTGCCCCGTACAAGCTATAGGGATATTTGTTAATCCAGTTGTCTGTTGGATAAAAGAAAGAAACAGCTCTCTCCTCTCCCATGTTATGTCTCTAAATTTGTCAAATGGAAAAAGAAAATCTAAAAAAATGAAAAGCGGAAGGCTTCTAATATTAGAAATGAGCGTGCAGTTTAATTTTGAATATTTAAGAATTATCATTTCATGAACATTGTTAACATGTTCCCTTTTTAATTTTAATGGCCGTTTGCTACAGTACAATGCATTTGACAACTTTGTTAAGGTATGCTTGCTGCCGCCCATCAACCATTTTTCATTAAATAAAGATGTTCTGAAGCAAAAACCAAGACGAGCAACTGCCTTCAGGAGCAGAGAAAGGAACTCAGCTTTAAATTCCATGTAAAATAAAATAGTGACAAGGACATACTGCTTCCAATCAAAAGGAGCAAAGCAATTTCTGTTGTGTAGTCTGTGTTCCCATTTCTCAGAATTAAGAGGTAGATGGATGAGAGGGAAGAGGAAATTTGGTTCAAATTTGGAATTAAGAAAAAAGACAACCTGGTAGCCAGCAGCAGCTTATTGGGCTCTGTCACTATAATACGACAAACCGACCAGCCTTCCCTGCAGCTCCCCGAGGACATAGCTCTGAGCTCTGACTCAGCGAGGGAGAGCAGGGTCTCCAGAAACGCCTATTGAGCTGGACGAATACGGATGATATTTTTCCAAGTGTCCTCATTACCTATTTCATTATCTCCCTCCCTTCCATTGGTCCATCTTTGTGTTTTGCTGCTCAAAATTTTTCTATGAAATATTTCCTCCATCTCAAAACTGTTCCTAACCACTAAATCTTAGGAATTCCAAGCTACCTTGGGTTCTACCTGCAGCATGGAGAACATTCAAACACAACGCTGGGGGGCAGGGGGGAGGCGTCGAAACAGCGTCGTCTAAGACCCCTTCCTATCCTCCCATCGTGCGCATCTTGCCGGGTGGGGTGGGGTGCCCCCTCTAACATTACACGCACGCGCACGCCCTCTCTGATGCAACTCTCACTCCTAGGTCGACAAATCCTTTCACAGGTCCCCGTGAACAGAGGCGACCCGCAGGTTTCCGCGAGGACCCCCCAGAAAGAGTCTGGGTGCCGAGCAGGCTGCCGTCCTCTGCAGGGCACCCAGCCCCCGTCCGAGCCGCACGCCGGGCGCCGTGTCACCCATGTCAGCACAGCCGGAGGACAGTGAGCAGCAAACCCCCCGGCCCCGGGCCCCCAACCCAGCCTCCTCCCCGCCGAGGGCAGAGCCAGAAGTCGCCCGGACTCCTCCCCGGCTCCCCGGCCGGGTCGCCGCAGAGAAAGGGCCGATTCGGGAGGCGGCGGAGGCGCGCACGCTTCCGGCCGAGAGTGGCAGCCAGGCGGGAGGCTGAGCGCTTCCCATTGGCTGGCGGGCCGACGCCGCGCGGCCCAGGGGGCGGGGCCTGGGGTGGGCGGGGCCGTGGGCTTCGTGCACTTAGCCGCCAGAGAGGGCGGGGCGGGGCGACGGCCGCTCCCTCCCGGGGTGCCTGGGACTTCGGAGGGTTTTCCCTGCGAGAAGGCGCGGCCGGCCGGCCAGCGAACGGCTCTCGCTGTGCTCTGGGTTACCCAGCAGCTCATCCCCGCCCCGAGGCCCTTCCACGACCGTGCCCGCCGCCGCACCGCCTCCCCGGCGCTTCGGCCCCGCCCACACGGGGGCCGGGCCCGCGCCCGGCAGGCGTCCTGCGGCCCCGGCGCGACCCCTCCGCGCCCGGCGCCGGGTCTCCCGCCGGTCCCCTCACCCCGTCACTCCTCCCGCCGCTGCTGCGCACAGGCACACTCCGCCTCTCAGGCACTCACCCCGGCCTCCTCTCACACTCACCCCGGCCTCCTCTCACACACTCAGCCCTGCCATCTCTCACACACCCCTGCCCCCTCTCACACACTCAGCCCTGCCATCTCTCACA